>NW_027325687.1:300000-398283 GCF_048418805.1 Vulpes vulpes | reverse complement strand
ACAGATTCCTGGCACCAACCACTAGAGGCATCAAATCAAATGGTTCAAAATGATGACAAGAAATCTAAATTTTTAACAAGTACCCCATATTTTATTGAGACAGGTGGTCTTTGGGTTATAATGTGGTGAAAACTACTGGCCTTCCATCTGTGTTGCATGCCATCATGTTTCTATTATCTCAAGTTTATTATTTCTGTGAATTAAGGAGATGAACAGAGACTCCACCAGCAGAGACTCAGTAAAGCTTTTGGTCTCCACTCGCTAGAAAAGAACACTGTGGAGAATTCATTTCTGAGGGTACCTTTCTCTGCTGTGAGCCACATCAGCATATATACTGGCAATAACTTGTTTACTGGTATTTACTTTCTAAATTCTATAGCTATTGTGATTTTATGATATCTAATCATGCCCATAATTAAGTCATATCCCAGCAGGTAAATTTTTTCAAGAGCACTAATTTGCATAGTAAAGTCCAACGTAATCACAATATAGGATAAGCCACAAATACAGAAGAGAAATAATATTTGGTAGGAAAAAAATATGACTAAAATCATAAGACATTGAGGAAAAATGATATAACAATTTGGCTTTTCCCTTAGATGTTAACCTGATCTCAGTCTTACTCTGTTTCACTAAAAGTAAGTGGCTTCTCAAAAGCTTATTTTCTGCTTTCATATTATATCCAAGTTACTAGGTCAAGAGATACACAGTGAGTTAGAGAGGAAGGGCCCCAATACTGAGACACACACAACGGCAAATCTTCCAAGAACCTCCAGAATTTACCGAGTCTGCAGGATAGCTTTTGTGATCTTTTTGTGTGAAATCCAGTACTGTGTCAGCCTCCTAGGGTCTCAAGTGCACCTTTCTTAAAAGACCTCAAGATTTATTCACCCTAGCTTTGAATGAGTGAAAATGTGTTTTGTTGAAACTTCCCAAGAAATAACTGCATTTACTATGGAATCTTGTATTGTTTATGGGCCTGATGAAAGCATTTGGCATTTAATGATTCCCAGACTATTTCAACTTAAAAAAAAAAAAAAAGGAGAAAGAGAAAGAAAAAGAAAGAAAGAAAGAAAGAAAGAAAGAGAAAAGAAGAAAGAAAGGAAGAAAGAAAGAAAAGGAGAAAAGGAAGAAAAAGAAAACAGAAGAAAAGAAAAGGATGGTGGAAGCCAAATGTTTTCAATGCTAAAAGCAAAATATGTGGTTTCTGAACACCTTACAAATGAATTAATGCAATGATTTGCCTCAGATGTTGTGAAAAATTTTAATGACGGTTGACTTGTTCAAATGAGGAAAATGAAACATGAGAAGAAGTGACTGAGAACAAGCTATCCAGGTGGCCCTCTGAAATTCAAGTCTGTTGCTATTAGCTCTGGTTTAATTATCTTCCACTCCCTCACAGTTTTCCCACAAATGCTAATACTCCCTTTGAAATCTCAGCCCCTGCTTCAATCTGCCCATTTATCGACACCCTAAGAAGTGATGTACTGTGCTTATTGTCCAGCCAATTAGAGGCACCACACGTAGTGTAGAGTAACAAAAACTAGATATTGAATGGCTACACATACTTTTTGGAATTTCTTATAATTAAAGAAAAAAAATTACCTTTCTGGTTTTCACCAGCTTATATACGGGGAAAGAAACCAATGTGAGTTTGGCTTCAGAATATTGATAAGATAAAGGTAACAACTTACATGAGAGAAACACCTAAATCTCATTACTGAAATTAAGTTATCTCAGAACTGTGGAGACACAAGACCTTCCACCGAAGGACTTTCTCATCTAAATATGTCTTCAGATGTAAGAAATCTGTCAGTATTGATTGCAATACCAAAGGTTTCGTTTTATTGAGTGGGAAAGCCAACAGAATTTATGCACTTGCTTTGCCAAAATTGCTTAAGTTTCGAGGAAGTTAAAACAACAAAAAAAATTCTGGAGCACAGCGTCACAGTGGACATTCTTTTCATTCCTGATTTTACTATTTTCAAGTCAGAGAAATATTGAACTCTAAATGCACAAGCTATGAAGGCTCATTTATGGCTTGAAAGTATCTAAAATGCAGTGATAGCAAAACATAAAATTTCCCTGGAGCTCTTTCTAGCAACATGTTGGTTATAGCAAAGTTAGATTTTCACACCTCTCACCCCTCGTTGCTGCATGTCTTCTCTTCCTCCTGGCACCCCAAATCCAAGGAGTGTCTCCATATCCTAGCCTAATGTCTTCAGGGTTCCCAATGCAATGGCCTCTCCAGAAACGCCCTCCCTGACAATAATGTATGCTCCAATTAACCTCTCCCTCCAACTCTTCCAGTCTTTCCAATCATGGAAACTCTTTGGATCTGAGCCAGCATTTAGCTAACTTTTGGGGATTAAATACCTATAGTAGTAAGAACTCTTTTCTTTTCAAATAGTGAATTCCCTGATCAACTAGTTTAAGCAAAAAGATAATTTATTGGCTGCTTTCACTTAGAAAACTAAGTGGTTATAAACTAGTCTTTAGACACAACTGGATGTAGGATTTCAAATGACGTCATTAGGAATCTCACACCTATTTTTCATATGTATCATTTATTTTTAGGTGGGTTTTGTCCATGAAGAGCAAAAATGGATCCGGAAAGCTATAACTGTATATACTTCATACCTACAATCACAGGAAGATAAGGACCCTTTTTCTTAAAGCATGCATATCTTTCCCCTCAAAGGGGGCCTTGATTGAGTCGGCTTGGATTATCTCACCAGACTAAACAGTCCCCAGGTTCAGTAGAATGGGCCTATGATGAATCGGTAAAGACCAAGTCCCCACTCTGTGGCATGGAAGAGGTGTCCCGATTGATAGCCCACCCTCCGAGTGAGCGAGGTTCACAAAAGGAAAAGAAAGGCCATTCTTTTTCATGCCACTGAGGATTGAATTCATCGCTAGAGGTGTTTTTATTCTTAAAAGATTCTTAATACTAAAACTATTTTCTAATTGGTGGGATTGCTGGTAGGGTGATCAGGATGTTGGAAGCATTATTTTACTAAAGAAGCCTTCCAGGGTCCCCTTGAGGATGTCCTATCTTAATTTGCTTTTTATTTCGCGATCAGGATGACCTAATTCCCCAGGTGTACTGGTCCTTGAAAATATATGGGCATTTATCCCTTTCTAAAAGACATTTGAGGAGTGAATCAGGGGTCAAGGTACAAAGATACACACGTACTTCTAATCTACTCTGTAATCCACACAAACAAATTTACTGAGGACTTTGTCTCCAGTTCCATTCTGAAGCATTGTTATAAACAAAATCATCCTCAGTAAATGGAGAATCATATTATTGTTGAAGCAATCAAGTAAAAAGGAAAGGAACTGTGGAGGATAGATTTTTCTTCTCAAAATATAATTCTTCAACTTCAACCTTGATAGCTCTGATGAAAGATCATCTTTACTTACTTTGTTATAAATTAGACAGAATCTTGGAATTACCTCTTAACAAAACTATCCTCGAGGCCTCTTTGAACCTGATATAATTTAGATTGTATTTATTTATTTGGATACCTATCCCGTCATTAAAGATAATGAATTCTTGACAAAGAATCATAGCTCGCAGGCATAGATCATTAGGTAAAATCCTGTCCAATTTTTTTTTTCCTAAAAGACTATGAAATCTGGCATGGAACACCTATGGAGGTGCTATGTTTACAGCTTACAGCTGCAGCATTACAGAGAAAGGCTGGAAATGATGCGCTGCCATTACACGATAAAAAGTAGTAAGAATTTATTGTAAGATAATAGAGTTAAAACATTTCAATAAATAGATTATGATATTTATAACTTGAATTAATATGGAATGCTAAAACTCAGTACTCTGCAGATTCTATGAAATCACAAATTGTCCATTAGTTATTTCAAAAACTAATCTTTTTAAAATGCCCGGGTAGTGTTGAAATATGCCCAATTCATCTAGAGACTCTCATTCATTTCTCACTCTCTCTTTTTCTTTTTTTTGTCTCTCAATCTCCATGTATGTGTACACACACATACACAGATGGATTTCCATTGTATTTAATGGAAATTGTCTTCATCACAAAGGGACTTGAGACAATCCCTTGCACAACTGAATGAGACCTGGGCCTTGATGTCGCATGGGTCTAAAACTCAGTGTGAAGCTTCCCAAAGTATTGTTGCTCTTTAATAATCCATTCTCCACATAGTTGTCAAAGAGCCCAGGTAAAAGAATGCTGTGGCAGTGCTTGGCCTTGGATTGTCCATAAAATATTTGACCATATGCATAACATAGATGAAAGCAAGAAGCCCTGGCAGCTATTGTAAAGCAAGTTGAAATGAGGCAGATCATAACTTTTAAAGAGTCACTGCTAGATAGCCTCAAACAATGAGGCATAAAAGTGGGTGGTTGGAAACCACAGCAACTGCCAGATCTTCACATAGCTTTAAAAGAACTAGTTTGGGGGGGTGGGAGGTGGGGGGCTGAGCAGACTTCAGGCTGTCTGGAAATCCTAAAAAGAAAAAAAGTAAAACTTCAGGTGATAGGGGAAAATACTAAGTAAAGAGCATATTATATGTGCTCTCATTTCATTATTGGGCAGTGGTGTTATGTTTTTATCTCTATGTATAAGATCTTAATTACCAGTCATAGTTCCTCCAAAACTAAAATGTGACAACAAATAGTCAAAGGCAAGTACGTATACATGCATGTATATGCACAGAAAATGCATGATAATATCTAATGTAATGAAAAATATTGAGGAACTGGTTATTCTACTCGAGTGAATAGACAATAAAATTGAGTCTCTTCAAGTATCAATAATTTTTTAAATAAGTTTTCCTTTTTATAACCAAAATATTATGTACATCACATAACCAAATTTGAAACAATTTTTAATGTAATTTAATATATTCTTAATGGCAGATTGATTTTAAAATCCTTATTGAAGTCTAAAAATATTTTTCAATGTACTTTTGTGTTCCCACTGTTATTCATAATTATCTTGCCATAGTGTCAAAACTTTCACGTGTCTGTTTCTGGCAACAGTCCCCACTTGCTTCTACTTAGCCCTTCTACCTGTATGGGATGATAAACAAGCTCATCAAGCTGTTTTAAAGTGTCATTTGAGAAGAGTTTCAAATAAAAAACAAATACAGGCTGGTCACCCTGAAGGCAGCTTCTCCCAACTTCCCAAAACACTGCCTATGAAGACTTAGAAAAATGCAAAACCCCAAATGAAAATTAGGACAGTCAATCCACAATCCAGAATAGTTTCTATACAACATGAACCAGATGGATTAAACTTCAAGGAAGGTGGGAAGAACATTTAGCTACCTTGTAACTCTGCCCTCTGAATCAGGCTACACAAGATACATATCGACAAGGAAACAGCACTTGCCCCACTACTAAATAGATGTCACATTTTGATTACTCTAGAGTGCCATCCTCACTCAGCCTCAATCCAACCCTTTTACCACAATAACCTAACCCATGCGTACACACACACACACAAACACACACACACACACACACACACACGCTACTTTCTTCATCCTTTTAGAAATTAAAGCTTAAAGGAATGAGAGGCATGTAGGGATGAGAGTGCTTGATCCCATTTTGGAAAATGGAACCCCTGAGTAAAATATTGTAGAGGGCAGGAAAAGCATTAATAAATCCAAAAACATAGTGATTATAATATATTCCATTGATTTTTTAAAATTTTTTATTTATGATAGTCACACACAGAGAGAGGCGCAGAGACACAAGCAGAGGGAGAAGCAGGCTCCATGCACCGGGAGCCCGACGCCCTGGGCCAAAGGCAGGCGCCAAACCGCTGAGCCACCCAGGGATCCCTCCATTGCTTTTCAATGTAATGGTTATAGCCAGATAAGATATTAAGAGTCTGAAGAGAGGGCTGGGGACTGTGCACAATAACGCAATGATGGTGTTGGAATAAATGCCTAGGACATACGTGAAGAACAGGAGCAGTCAATACAGCCTGTCTGTGGAAAACACTAGTTCTGGAGAGATCTCCACTCATTCAGGTAACAGTGAGAAAAAGAAAACCATATGGGTCTTGGAAAATATTGCAAGAACAAGAAAAAAAGTACCTCTTTCTAAAGAGTAACTAGCTGAGCAACCAGGGAAACAGAAAATAAGGCATTCTCAAAAAACACAAAAACATGAAGATGAGGCCCATGGAAAACAGGGGCAAAAAAACCTCAAAATGCTGTTTTTAAAAATATGACATTTTAGGGTGCATGGGTGGCTCAGTGGTAGAGTGTCTGTCTTTGGCTCAGGTTGTGATCATGGGATCTCGGGATCAATTCCCACATGGGCCTCCTCGCAGTGAGCCTGCTTCTCCCTCTGCCTGTGTCTCTGCCTCTTTCTCTCTCTCTCTGTCTCTCATAAATAAATACATAAAATATTTTTTAAAAAATTTTAAAAATCTGACATTTTAAAAGATCTGCAATCTATTAAAGAAAGTAAAATAAGATTATAAAGGTAGTAATAAAGTACATATTGAAGGTAACAAAAAAACAAAATTGACAAAAAATATAAATAAAACCCTAACATGTAGAGCAAGCTAGATACACTTCTCAATAAGCCAAAGGAAAAATAACACAAGGAAAGTAAGCAATAAGTAAAAATTCATAATTATGAAAGACAGAAAAATGACAATGCAACCAGAAATTAATAAAGTTACTGTGAATGAATGCACAATGTCTAAAGCAGAAGCAATAATGAAAGATTTAATGAAATACAATTTCCTATGCTAAATAAATGACCGACATAAAGATCAGAAAGTCTCAGTAACCTTTGAACCCAGAAAAAATCCTATAGACTCATGTTGTGGTATATCCAGAAAAAATGGAGTTTGGATGGTAAAGAAAAAATAACAAAAGCATCTGAATATTTCTTAATTTCATAAAAATCAGTTTAGTCCTTCTTTAAAAAGATGAGTGGCAGAAAAATAACAGATCAATTTCTAGAGCTTTAAGACAATAAAAAAATTATCCCCAAATGGCATTCTTCACTAAAGTTGTCTTTTATAAGTGCAAGCCGCAAGAAAGCAGATATTTACAATATAGATATCACAAGATATTTACAAGTAAGCAAGAACTCAGAAGACATAACGCTAACATGCATGTAGCTTGAAAAAAAAAACAGTATTTTAACAGCTGCAGATTAACCAAACATAACTTTAAAATAGGTCATAAAAATGCTGATAGTGAATATTAAATATGGTTTACTGGCATATGTGTAAATTTGAAATATTTAAACTTTTTTTAAAAACACCTTATGTAAAATAAATATTTTAATAATAATCCAGGTGGAAATCTCTAGATTAGTGATCATAATTTTAAGTGACCACAGGGCTTGGGGACCAAGGCCGATAAACAGAGGTCCAACCTTCGCGAATAGGTGTGGTGTGGACCACGCTATCCCAAAACAGCAGAAGCTCCTCTTCATTATCAGGCAATATGAGCCAGATCAACAAATTTCAAGAGAAGCCAGAAATCTATACATAACGTTGCAATTTCTTTTAATACACCCGGAATCCAACTATCAAAAAAAGCACTGAAGAGTGCCAAACGAAACATGTGTTTGAGATTTGAGCCATCGCTAACCAAGTTTTAACCTAGACACTGAAAAAAAAAAATTGGAAAGTTTTAGAAATACAAAGATAAATAAAAGACCAGGGATCATATGTGGGAAGTTTGGGGGATAGAAATGTCTTGCCTTTCTGGGGATAAAAGAAGTTTAAAAGAAAGATTGGATTAGAAAATTAGAAATACATAGGGTATCAGTGTTTAGGAAAAAGTATACTAGCAATATTTTATACTTGATCAAAGAAGATAAAGCAAACAAAGCATTGCAGCATAGTGATGTCCTGCTGTGCAAATGACTGTGCATTGCAAAACCAAAGGACCCTTAAGTGTCAAAAATAAAATGGTGCTCAATGATTTACTATACAAATACTAAAAAGGAAACAGAGGGAACAAACTTATTATGAGACCTACTGAAACTGCAGGTAAAATGCAGTAAATAAATCAAAGTAGGTTACTCTCTTTTGAAATATGATTTAATGAACCGTAAATACAGAAAAATGTACTGTTACAAAATAGAAAGTAAATTTAAAAAAAAAAGAATAAATTAGGGGCACCTGGGTGGCTCAGTGGTTGAGGGTCTGCCTTCAGCTCATGTCCTGATCCCGGGGTCCTGGGATCAAGTCCCACATCGGCTCCCTGCAGAGAGCCTGCTTCTCCCTCTGCCTGTGACTCTGCCTCTCTCTCTCTCTCTTTGTCTCTCATGAATAAATAAATAAAATCTTTTTTTTAAAAGGATAAATTAATAAAGGTACAAATTTTGTAAGTAATTTTAGCTTACTTTTATTTATTTTTCATTTTTATTTTTTAGTAATCTTAACTTATTTTTAAAACATCATATATTTAAATAAATATAATAATAATATAAATACAAGTGTCTGACACATGTTTAAACATATGCAATGTAACCAAAGTTGTAACCAGGGGCAAACGTATACCCTTAAATGCTTCTTAATATTAACAGAAGAATAAGAATAAATGAAATAAACATTCAAAGAAGGGGGAAAAAACTAAAGTAGACAAAATGATGAAGACAGAAGAGGGAAGAAATATGGCAAGGATGTTAAACTAGATTTTTAGAGCTGATTATAAAAAACAGACTTAAAACCTAGGGCCAATCAAATCATAAGACATGATGAGTAGTATATTCCAAATTTAAAATGAGATAATTAACAATGAGCTCATTATATTTAAAAGATGAAAATATGTGCATTTCTATGCTAATTAACTTGAAATTCTTAATGAAATGGATGCTTCTCTAAGAAAACCTAGATTATCTAATGGTTGAGTTTCCCAGAAGTTGAGCCTCAGAATAAACAATGATAGGTAAAAATTTTGCAGACAGAACACAAGAGTCCACACACCCGCACTCCAGCTCTGCCACTGTCTGCTGGGTGACCTTAGACAAATCAACTCACTTCCTTGACCATCCCTTCTCTATCACTAAGAACTTTGAAACGGGTGATCATTGGAGTCTCAAATGTCTCAGCATCAAAATTCCTTTATTTTCCTACACAATAGTTACACACAGGCATGCGTGAGGAGAAGGATAGTAAAACATAAGAGAAAGTAAAACCACAAAGAATAATCATATTTTAGATCTACTCTCCTTGCTTCTTCCCTCATTTGTGTATCTGCCCATATCCATTTATATTAATTCAAATGGCATAGCTAAGGAAATAGTAGCCAAAAAAAGTTTATTCGATATTCTATTCATTCATTGGCTTGCCCTGAAATTCTTTCTTTTCTTCCCGTGTCTTAGGAATATGTATTTTTTTTCTTCCAAGTATCAAGAAGTCATATGTGGTCTTTTGTCCTTGAACTCCTGGGGGTGGCTTCCAACACCTAAGTCTCCCTCCAAATCACACTTCAGTTTTGCGGCCTCTTTTTATATCGTGTCATGGAAAATAGCCAAAGTGAGCATCTGCGTTCCTATTCTTCCAAAACCTCCACATCTCACCCTTTCTGTGTGATTTCTCTTTGGAGTTTCATATCATTTGGCATCTCTCTTTTTTAGTGAGGGTGACACTCTAAATCTTTTGTGATAGCTCCAGGATTCAGATATATTGACTCCACTCCCGCTGCCAATGCATCAAGTTGATCAGATTTTGAAATTCCATCTGGTTATGATTTGAGTGTAATAGGCCCTATAAGTAAATCTGTTCATCGGATTTATTTCAAAATTATCTTCCTAACTAATTGCAGGTTATTAGAATAGCCATGAAGTGAACCAGAACAAATAGATTTCCTTGTCTCTGGAGCCTGAGGAGGATGGGGAAGGAAGAGAGGGAACAGAGGAGGGTTAACTCAAATATATCAAAAGCTTACATGGAACTACTCCACAGTTCTCACTCATCATTTCCCCCCGTTTCTGATGGTTAATCGTATTACCAATCCTGAGCTGCTAGGGCTCTCCTTTGTATCTTTTGAGATTAAATTTTCCTTTATCTTTTACATTTGTTTGTATTCTCAGAGAAGCAATTATATGACAACATTGTGCTGTTAGATGTGCATGCAGTTATCTATGTGTGTGAAGGCCTAAGGTACTTACCATGGGTAATATTTACTAGACACTTACGATATACTATTTTCTCTGATAGGTAATTTCATGCACTCTGCTTGAAGCTCAGAGAAGAGAGGGTCCAACACTACACCCATGAGCCAGGAAGGGCATCCACCAACACAAGGTGGGCTCTCAATAAATAATATTGCGTGAATAAATGAAGGCATCATTCATTTACTCTTTACAACACAAAACGGTAAGTGCTGTAATCCTCCTTCTTACACATAAAGAAACTAAGGCTTGGTGAGGAGGGTTACTTGCTCACAGTCACATTGCTCGTAAGTAGCTGAATTAAAATGTAAACCCAGTTTGGACTGAGTCCCGAGCCTTTGCCATGTTACTACCCTAAATCGATCACAGGTATACTAAAAGTCTGCATTTGCTTCTGTTAAGGTGGGGTAGATTGTACTTGAGAAGTATCTCATTGTATATTCAGAGCATGTCCCAAAATTTCTGGAACAATCTTAGATGTGTTTGAGCCAGAGAGCTTTTTGGGTCTAAGAAATCCTAGAAGAGAGTCACAAAGGCTTTGCATAGTTTAGACAATGGCTTCTGATCGTTATTTAACATTCATGAGTAGTGACAAATTCCCTGGACATTCTAAGGAATGTAGGCCATCCCCTATGCCCTAGCTAGAAAACTTTTATCTTTTTGACTAAGAAAACAAAACAAAACAAAAAAGCCAATCTAAACACAGATGAGGTTGATATTGTTATGGAAAATCTTTACCTATTAATAATTATAAGCAAAAATTCAAATGGATTGAAAAATAGTTTTAAATGATTTAAAAATCAATCAGAGGCTTGTATGTTTCAGAGCACACACACATGCGTAGAAAGGACAGAAAGGAAAAACCAGAAGCGAAAGGTAAAATATGACTCAGCTGATAGTATTACGTCCTGGGAGATCACACTACAGCAAATAAAGTCTTTGTAAATATTCTTCCCTCTTAAAAGTTACTAGATGCTATGTAATAAAATAATTAAAATGTATTCTAATGCTAAGTATTGCCTTTCTTCAAGGTAGATATTATGCATTTTTTCCATAGGCAGAAGCCAATTATGTCTTAATTACTCTCCATGTTATTAAGGATTTTTAAAAATCCCCCTTGGGAAATGAACAAGGGGTGGTGGAAAGTGAGGTGGGCGGGCAGTGGGGGTGACTGGGTGACGGGCACTGAGGGGGACACTTGATGGGATGAGCACTGGGTGTTATGCTATATGTTGGCAAATTGAACTCCATTTAAAAAAATATGTAAATAAAAAAAGAAAAAGAAAAAGAAAAAAAATCCCCTTTGGTCTGATATAAGAGTTATTGGTCATTCATCGTGACTTCATAGTATATCCGAGAATAGTTCTGTGAAGAAGAGTTGTTATGTTGTTATTGACATTACAAATGTATGGATATCTTTTCTTCTAGAAAGATCAGAACAACAACAAAAAAAAAGATCAGAATATGCTACATTCACATATGATTTCACAGTTTATGGTACTGAATCATCCCAATAGTTTTGCCATCACGCATTAGTCAGTTTTTTTTTAGTATGACAGTGGAATAGACATTTTGTCTTCCATTAAGTAAATTGGATTGCTGCAATAAAAATCTAAGTACACATTAGAAATGAAAGTAAAGATCTCTAAGTTACAATCAAGGTCTAAAACCAGGCAATTCACAATCCTACTTGGATTTGCTGTTTTATAATTAATTTCACTGCTTCAGTTTCTTGGTTTATAACCTTGATAATGACCAAATTAATGAGTTATTAACAAATTTGCTCCTCACTTGTCCAGGTAAAGATTGATAAAGTCTAGGAGTAACTGCATTTGATGGACAAATCAAAATTGAAATTAAGAATTATTTTCTCTAATTTTGCTTGCCCTAAAAGCTATGCTACCCATAACATAAACTGACCAAAGATTAGCACTCAGCGCTTCCCTAGATCACATATAAATCTGAGCCTTTCATTTTTGGCTCTCTTTACTAACCATTCAACATAACTGTGAAAGTTAAAAAAAAAAAAAAAAGAATCATTCTTAGCCTATTACTGGAGAGAATTTGATGTCAGTCCACACAAGCAGAACTCTGAGAAAAGGACTCTGGAGTGACTCTAGTACCAGTCACCAGCCTGTATTTCTCTTGATCTTGGTCTTTGAAAGAGTAGATCCTGGCCAAGCCAAGACAATTGATGACAACCTCCCAGCTCTGTGGGTGTTCCCCAAGTAGAATTTCCAACATTCCATACTCAGACCTAGCAAACAAAAGCCAAAAGTATAAATCTATTGTCATGGAATGCCCATTTTCCACTGAGAAATTTGTTAAATTGCTAAAATTGCTCATTAGAATTTGGAAGTCCTCTAAGACCAGTTAGAATTGTCATTTATCTGTTTAAATTCAAGCACCGGAGAGAATGAAATATTACCTAAAGGAGGGTACTTCATGGTGAAAAAGAGAAACTCTGGCATTAGACAAACTTCTAATTCTGATTCTGCTTCTCACTGGCCATTCAATCCTCACTTCAACTCATTGAACCTCAGTCTTCTCATCTCTAAAAGGAGGGCAATCGCGGTCTCTCAATGTCTACATGAGGTTATCTGTGAGAGTTAAATGAGAGAATAGACCTAGAGCAAGGACTCAGTATAGTACCTGGCACATAGGAATGACTCAATAAATACTATTTATCTCTCTCAACACAAATATAAAAATCACTTTGATTTCAACGGTATTAATTGAGCATCGCTATGTACTAAACATCAATCTAAGCACGAGCTACATCAGTGAACACAAGAAAGATCACTACCCCATCGAGTAGGGGGAGATGGGAAATAAACAATGAACATTATAAATTAACTACTATAGAGTTTTAGAAGGGGGATAAACAATGAAGAAGAAAAAAAAAGTAAAAAGAGCAAGGATGACTCAGAGTTGAGTGCTAAGAGCGATAATAGGGTGGTTGTGGTGAACCTGTAAGGTAAGATTTGGTTTACTGAGTTCCTCAGAGTTTAATAATTGTTAAAATTTTATTATTTTTTCCTTTGTAAACAGCACGCAATAAAATAAAAATTCCTTTGTCAGTGTTATTTGGCAGTATGCATTTTTCAAAATCAGAAGTTTCACCCTATGTCATCATCCTTCCTCCTTAAAAATTGCTAGGTTGACAATTGCAGAATCAATTGTTGACAACAGATTATATAATCATCTCTAAAGTTCTGTATAAATCAGCGCTGTCACAGAAAGCCCCTCTCTGTGATTTCATCATAACCTCTCACACGGACTGCTCCCATCCAAATCTAAAGCTGTTTTCTATCAGCGCTGTGAGAGCTCTGAAATATTCACCTGGCAAACAAAACCCTCCTGCTTTCAAAAAAAAAAAAAAAATGTGCCCTCACTGTGTTCCAAAAAGTCTATGGAAATCTACATGTTAAACCAATAAAAACCAGGCGGTAGCATATGGAACATTTTTCCAATTATTTCCTCCCTAAGAAAACTACTTTCTGCAGGTTGAATCTCAGGTGTTTTGGATATTGCAGATTCAATAGCTCTTTAAACTTTTAATTGGTTCATGGGCCAGTTCTGGAATAAATAACAAACCTGAGGAAGACTTACTGACAGTTTTTAAAATAAGTTTTCTGTGGGGAGAAAGAGGATTCCTTAGGTAATAGGACTTACTCCTTTGGATTCTGAAATCAAAAAAATCACAAAGGGTCTAAGAGGATGGTATTTTGAAAATGGATATCTGTTCCAGCTGAGTGTGGAGAAATGCTGGTAAAAATATCTTTTTAGAAAAATAAAATGCATGTATCTACTGTATTTTTCTTCTTCTTCTTTTTATTTTGTTTAATCATTCACTTCTTACTATACCTTCTACTGAAAGGGTTCATGATTCTGAGAAATAAAACGCAGACAAGTTTCCACTAGAAACATTAGCTTCTCTTATCAAAGCAAATATTTTGGAAGTCCAATCCTAACATTTACTTTCAAAGAATACCTTCTAGAAATTACTTCACTTTTTAACTGTTTTTAATTAAACGTCTCATTCATAATTTTTATTTTGTTTATTTATAATATGAATACAAATATTTTCTGTGGAATTACAGAAGAGTAAATGAAAATATGGCTACCTCAACACTCAATGATTTTCCAATGAAGTGCTTCCCTCCGAATATGATGTTTGATCCAGAAATAATAAAGGTTTTATTTGCATAAGCTCTGACACTTGGAATTTTCACAACTTGTATTTACTAAGAATGACTATTCTGGAAAAATGGTTCTTCAAAATTTATATCAGCAACTTTTCCAATTACTCTAATCCATTTCCTGCTTGCATTCTCCTCTTGCCCTCAACCAAACACAAAGCACTACTTAGAAGCAATATAAACACATATGTGTACACGCACACATACGCACACACATGCACACAAGCCGCTTGGTTTCCTGACTGACAACCTTTGGAAAATGATGTGTTTTTGGCCTGAAAATATGCATTAGCAATAAGGTTGGTTACATGTTAGCCAAAAGGGGGGAAAAAAGCGCAAATGTAATGGTAGGAGGTTTTGCTAATGGATCTGAGTGCCACCAAAGAGTTCTTGAAGTTTCCATAGCTTTGGTTTCTGTAATCTTTTTGGAATTTGCTCAGATTCTCTAGAGACCTACAAATACCAATTTAAGAATCATTGTTCCTAAACATTCCATGTAGTCAATAGGGTCAGAAACGTCAGCTTAAGTTTCTAGAAACTAAGTTCCCAATCCAAATTCCACTAATCTCAAAAGAGATCATTGGTTAAATTTTAGCCCTGGGGCTTATGAATAGATTATATTTCTTTTTGAAAATGTACACTTCTGCAGTAATCTATAGTCTGCCATCATGAATGACTCTTTTCAAAACGATGCATTATTTAGAAAAGTCAGATGGATGGCTAGAAGTTTCATCGGAAAGCAGCTGGTCACGCGCAACAATTTCTGTTAATCTGACACACATATAAATGCAAGTCCTTCAAGTGTGCGGAGGGTTCAAATCATTAGAGTAGAGAGTAGGAGTGAAAGAATATGTTCGCTTTCCTTGTCTCATACAGGCAGATATGCTGTTATTCATCCTTCAAAACCAGTATTATTCCCTTAAATAAGGATTCCCAAGGAATTTATTAGTGAATTCCTCCAATGAGAAGCCAACATATCTCTATTTTTTACCACAAATCCCTAGCCTATACAAAAATCCTCATGAAGTTATATGGGATAAAACCATAGCATTTCTTATGAGTATGTTCTCACATTCACACATAAAGCTGTCCAAAAGCCTAATATGGTTTAGTTTCCACAGTGCAGGATCTGCTAATTGGATCTGCCTATGTTTTCCAACTCACAGCATCCTGCAGTGCTAAGTATCTAATATAAACACTCCCCACTGAGACTCCTCATAAACCCAGAATTTTTTTTCCCTCCTTGAAGTAAGCTAGTGAATTTAGATGGCCTAAATACTAAAAATAAACTTGTGTTTTAATTCCTTACCCACATAATCCAATCCTGCACGTAGAGTTTAATAACGATTATCCATTTTTTAATCTTCCCCAAAAGACTAATGCAATGTTGCTGCAAAAAGTACAAAGAGAGAAGGGCAGGACAATGTTTTGGCAATCTCAGACATTACCTTCAAGAAATGAGGCCATTTTCTCTTCACAATTTCTTGTGGCTGTTGGTTTACCTTTAATGCTTATTGAAATAAGAATACATACAGGAGAGAATGCAAATTTTTTTAAGATTTTATTTACTTATTTATTTATTGGGGAGAGAGAGAACAAGAGAAAGAAGGCATGAGCTGGGGGAGGGGCAGAGGGAGAGAGAATCTGAAGCAGACTTTGCGCTGAGTACAGAGTCGCATGGTGGTGGGGCAGGGGGCTCACTCCCATGACCCTGGGATCATGACCTGAGCTAAGAACAAGAGTCAGATACTTAACTGACTGAACCACCCAGGTGCCCCAAGAATACAAATCTTAAATGTGTACTGTGATGAAATTTTATAAGGTTATCACACACATTAACCACCTAGATAAAGGTAAAGAACATTACCACCTCCCGGAAACCTTCCTTATGGCCCCCCCCCATCTAATCTTCCTCCATACACAAAAGTAACCACCACATTTACTTCTATCACCATAGATTAGTTTTGTCAGGTTTTTAACTTTATAGGGTGTCATACATTTCGTATGGCTAGGCATTTATCTTTTTTTCCTTGTCATTATGTAATTATGAAATTTACCCATGTTGGGATACCTGGGGGGGCTCGGTGGGTTAAGCATTCAGCTCAGATCATGATCCCAGGGTCCTGGGATTGAGCCAGATCATCAGGCTTCCTGTTCAGCAGGGAGCCTGCTTCTCCCTCTCCCTCTGCTCCTCACCCTCCCGTGCCCCAATCATGCTCTCTCCGTCTCAAATAAATAAAATATTTAAAATATAAAAGAAATGTATCCATGTTATATACAGCATTTCACTCTTTCATTCTTGTATAGCATTGCATTATATGAGTAGCTTCAATTATGAACTCAATTTCTTTAATAAACAGGAGCTTTGAGATTTTATGTTTCATCTTATGTCAATGTTTTTAAGTTTGTATTTCAAGATTTGTCCATTTTAACTTAAATGGCATTTGCTTATCTTTTCATATCTGTGAATCTATAGTAATATCATCTATATATTCTTTATAGTAGTAAAGGATGTTTGTTTTCTGCTCTCCTTTTCATAATTTGTATTTCTAAAGTGTTCATCAATTCTATAAATCTTTTCAAATAATGACATTTTAATTTGCTGTTTGTTTCTATTTGTTTGATTTCAGGATTTTATTGATTTATGTTCCTAATTACTTATTTTTTCTCTTAGGATTTTTAGCTTTAATTTGCTACGGCTTCTGTTGGACCTTGAGAGGGATGCCTAAATAATTATTTTCTTAGAATTTCTTTGTAGTTAATTTATGCTGTGGTTTTCCTCTCAGCTCTTGTTTAGTTGTATTCCACAAGTTTTAATATTTTTAGCTAAATGAAAATAACATTTTCTAACTGCTGTTATGATTCATCTTTGACTTACATACAATTTAGAAGAGCACACTTTAATTTTCAAACATTTGGAAGATTATCTATTTTTACTCTTGTTATTGATTTCTAGATTAATTCCTTTGTGACCAGACAATAGCCTATGAATATTTTCAAACTTTTGAATTTTGTTATGATTTACTTGATAGCACAGCATATGGTCTAAGTTAGCTAATATCGTTGGGAGATGATTTTCTATGGGTC
Organism: Vulpes vulpes; assembly: GCF_048418805.1. Classification (NCBI taxonomy): domain Eukaryota; kingdom Metazoa; phylum Chordata; class Mammalia; order Carnivora; family Canidae; genus Vulpes; species Vulpes vulpes. Next base: position 380,850 of record NW_027325687.1, on the reverse strand, counting down.
TCTTGTGTTTCTGTACATCTTTAGAGCAGAGGCCCTGACTCCCCTTATCCTGAATTATATTTTGAAGGATGTTTGTATAACAATCATCTTTGGAAGACAGAGATAGTGTCTCCCCCAGAACAAAAGGCAAGTTTTCTTACAGACTTTGAAGACTGTGTCCCTCTGGACCAGCCAGCAGGCCTGCTTTCTATTCAGTGTGAGAGATAAAGTTTCTAAGCTCATTTGTCTTCTTCTGCAACACAACTCAGTGCATGTACAGATATTACATGACCTTCTTCAAGTCATCCTGTATGAACTGCAGCTTGGAGAACTAACACCAAATATGTCGTTGCTTGTGCAGCTTACTATAAGGTGGGTAATAAAAACTAGTGTCTCTGATTCAGGACCCTCATTTCTTCTGCCAGCCTCCATGAAATCATAGCACACTGACATTTTAGATTAAAAATAAGGTGAAATTGGGATGAAGTCAGCAAGGTGGCAGATCAAGAAGCCCTAGAAATTCCTCTCCGCCCCGCCCCCCCCCGCCTTGAAGACACTGACTCAAAATTATTACATGAACCAATTTCCCTTGTAGGAGATCCAGAAACCAGTTAAGAGGCTCCTAGACCCCAGGTAAGTGCAAAACCAGTCACATCAAAGCTGGTAAGAAAATTCATAGTATTCATTCACCATAGTCCTGCCCGCCAGCTCAGTGTGGCATTGTGGGAGGAAACAAACAAAAAAAAAAAATCCCAGCTTCCAGATTCTCCCTAGGGAGAGGAAAAAAAGATAGAAACATAGATCTAACATTCCAACTTTCTGGTGGGCAGGAGCTGTGCAGTACACTGGTTTGTGTCTTCCCTGTCTCAAAGTGTTGAGCTCTGGACGCTTGGAAAAGTAAGAACCCAGGAGAGTTGAGTGGCATGCCCTTGGTCCAGAGGACCTGCAGTATAGCAGATAGAGGCCAGTGCCATTAGGGAGCCTCTCCCTCAGGCAAACATAAGTCCTTCACTATCAAAAACTATTTTAAGTGTAAATTGATTAAACCCCAATCAGAAGACATAAAGTGACTGAATACATTTTAAAACAAGATGGAAAGAACTATGTGTTGTCTACAAAAGATCCACTTTAGATCGAGGGAGAAACACAGCCTGAAAGTGAAAGGATGGAAAAAGATGTTCCATGCAAATGCTACATGGTAACAACCAAAAAAGAGCATAAATGGCTGTAATTATGTCAGATGAAGTAGATTTTGAGCCAAAATATTACAAGAGAAAATTTATATAATAGACATTATATAATTATAAAAGTATCAGTTGATCATGAAGCTGTATCATTTATAAATATATATTCACCCAACATAAGAGTATCAATATATGAAGCAAACATTGACAGACCTGAAAAGATCATCTGTCTGGATTTTCTGTCTGCTATTGAAAGTGAAGTATTGAAATACTGTTCTCTTATTATTTTATTGTCTGTACACCAAGAGCAACCAACCTAAAAAAGAATATCAAGAAAAAATAACATTTACAAGAGCATCAAAAAGAATAAAATATTTAAAATTAAAATTAAAGAGAAAGATCTATACACTGAAAACTACAAAATATTGCAGAAAGAAATGAAAGAAGACACACTTAAATGAAAGCTATCTTGTGTTTGCTGATTGGAAGACTTATTGTTAAAATGTCTACATATATTCAAAGTGATCTTCAAATTAATGTAATCTGTATCAAAATCCTAATGCATTTTTTGCAGAAATAGAAAAACTACATGGAACTTCAAAACCAAACAATCTTCTGAAATACGAGCAAAGCTGGAAGCCCCATCAAGTACTTCCTGATTTTGCAACATACCACATAGCTACATTAGTTAAAACGGTATGGTACTTGCATAAAAACAGACTTATCAAACAATAGAACAGAACAGAGAGCCCCCAAATAAATGCATGCATACATAATCAAGTAATCTTCAACAGGGTATCAAACTACGAAATAAAGAAAGGATAATCTCTTCAACAAATGGTTTGGGAAAACTGGATAGTGATATGAAAAAGAATAAAACTTGATCCTTACATCATGCATGAAAACTAATTCAAAACAAACTAAAGAATTAAAATGTAAGGCCTGAAATTCTAAAACTCCTAGAAGAAAACATAGGAAAAATGCTTTATGTTAGTCTTGGCAATGATTTCTTTGATATGACGCCAAAAGCACAGGCAACTGAAGCAAAAATTTACAAATGGGACTCTATTACACTAGGAATCTTTTGTATAGCAGAGGAAACAACATAGGGAAAGGTGACCAGTGGAATGGGAGAAAATATTTGCAAATCATGTATCTGATAAGAGGTTAATCTCCAAAATATATAAGGAACACCTACAACTGAAGAGCAAAAAATACAACACAATTTAAAAATGAGCAAGAGATTTATATTGACTTTTCTTCAAAAACATACAAACAACCAAGGGGCATGTGATAAGATGCTCAACACCACTAACCATTAGTGAATTATAAATCAAAGCCATAATGAGATGTCACCACACACCTGTAAGGATGTCCATTATTAAAAAGGAAACAACAGAAAAGAACAAATGTTTATGAGGAGTCAGAGCAATTGATGGTACTGTTGGTGGCAATGTAATATTTTGAAGTCCCCATGGAAAATGGTATGGATGTTCCTCAAAAAAACTACAAATAAACTGATTCTTCATGATCCAGCAATCCTACTTTTTGGTATTTGTTGAAAAGAATTGAATACAAGATCTCAAAGAGATGCTTGCATTCCCATGTTCATTGCCGCACCAAACCCATAGATTCAGAAACAAATATCAATCAGTGGACAAAAAAATAATGAAAATGTGTATATACACATAATGAAATATTATTCAGTCTTTAAAAAGAAGGAAATACTGTCATGAACAACCATATGGATGAGCCTCAACAACATAATACTCTAAGTCAGTCACAGAAGAATAAATTTTGCATGATTCCACTCATATGAGGTGTCTAAAGCAGACAAATGCATGGATGCAGAAAGTAGAATGGTGCTTGCCAGAGGTTGGGGAGATGGAAAAATTGGGAGCTACTGATCAGTGCATATAAAGTTCCAGTTACACAAGATGAAAAAGTTCTAGAGATCTGCTGTACAACAATGTCCCTATAGTTAATATCGTACTATACACTTAAAAAATTGCAAAAAAAAAAAATGCTAAGAGGGTAGATTTCATGTTGTGTGAATTTTATAACAATGATCAATTAATTAATTAATCATGAGAGAAGTTATTGATACAGACAACAATTCAGATGAATCTCTAGGAATGTATTCTGAATAAAAAAATCCTATTCCAAAAGGTGCATACTGTACAATGCTGTTATTTTTTTTAAGATTTTATTTATTTATTCATGAGAGACACAGAGAGAGAGAGACAGAGACACAGGCAGAGGGAGAAGCAAGCTCCCCGTAGGGAGCCCGACGTGAGACTCGATCCCCAGACCTCGGATCACACCTTGAGCCAAAGGCAGACGCTCAACTACTGAGCTACCCAGGCATCCATACAAAGCTGTTTTTATATATTGTTTTTCAAATGACAAAATTTTAGAAATAAAGGAGAGATTGTCAAGGAGTGGTTGTCAAGGTTAGAGACAAAGGGAAGAGAAGGTGGACGTGGTTATAAGAGTACAACAGGAGGCACCTGGATGGTTCAGTGGTTGAGCATCTGCCTTTGGCTCAGGTAGTGATCCCAGGGTCCTGGGATCGAGTCCTGAATCCAGCTCCCCACAGGGAGCCTGCTTCTCCCTCTGCATATATCTCTGCGTCTCTCTGTGTGTCTTTCATGAATGAATAAATATAATCTTAAAAAAAACAACAACAAAAAAGAGTACAACAGAAGGCAGTCCTGGGCTGATGGACTGCCCAGTATCCACATTTGTCATAAAGTAGCATAGACCAAAATACATAAACACATACACATGAGTGCAAATAAAACTGGGAAAATCCAAATAATATCAATGAATTGTATTAATTTAAATACCTTGGCTGTAACATTATCCTATAATTTTATAAAATATTATCATTAAATTGGGAAGAATGTAAAAGGAATCTCTGTGTTATTTCTTCCAATTACATGTGACTCTACAATTATTGCAACCAAAAACTCCCGAAAGAAAAAAATGTCAAGTAAAATCTCAGACCCTTTACAATTATTGACAATGTTCAACATACTTTTATACAACGTGTATTACACAGTTTTGGGATTCGATATTTATAAATGTTTTTTAGATCAAGTATGTTAATGGTTCTGTCTCCTAGATCTCTACTGACCTTTTATTTGTCTTTTGTTCTAACAGTTATTAAGACGATTTGCCTGTGATGTAGATTTTTTTTATGTTTCTTTTAGCTCAGTCAGGTTTTCCATTTTATATTTTGAGGCAACATTAATAGTTATATGCATTCTTAATATTACTATATCTTCCTATTAAATTAACCTTCTATTATTATAAAATGTTGCCCTTTATATTTTACAATAGTTGCATCATTGGATTTTTTATTATTTTTATATTAATGTAGTTACACTAATTTTCCTATAGACCAACAACCAGCAAAGCAGAGCCGAAGGTCAAATCTGGCACACAGCCTGGTTTTGTATAGCCTGTGACTAAAAAAATGGTTTTATATTTGCAAAGAGCTGCAGCAACAACAACAAAAGAATAATATGCAACAGAGACCATACGTGTTTCACAAAGTTAAAAATATTTACAATATGGGCCATTACAAAAAGCTTCCTAACCACCGCTTTAGATAGTGTTTGCATGATATATCTTGTTCTATCACTTTAGTTTTAGTTTTTCTGTGTCCTTATGCCTAAGGTATGCATCTTACTTTTAATCCAATCTGATATGCATCGTCTTTAATTGATGAATTCAAATTATTTACTTTTAATATAAATATTGATATATTTGAGTTGAAATATATCATCTCGGTATCTTTCAAATCATTCCATCTATTCTTTGATCCATTTTTCCACTTTTTTGCCCTCTATGAGAGCAACCAAGTTTTAGTATTATTTAATATTTCTCCTTCCATTAACATCATTATATTTATATATTTATGTGTTTGTGTATTTATGTATGTATATATGTATTGGTTTGTTTATTTTAGTTGTTAGCTTGGATATTATAATTTGCATTATGAATCTATTGAAGTCTATTTTTTTAAAGTCTATTTTAATTTAGTACTTCTATCCAGTCTCAGACAATACACAAACTATGTTAGCTATATTAGTCTGCTCAGGCTGCCATAATGGACTATCACAGACTAGATGGCTTCAACAACAGAAAAGTATTTTCCCACAGTTTTAGATCTAGAAGTCAAGGGTCAAGATGCCAGCAGTGTTGGTTTCTGACTATGCTTCTCTCCTTGAGTTGCAAAGAGTTGCCTTTTGTGTGTCCTCTCATGGCCTTTGCTCTGTGAGTGCATAGTAAGAAAGAACGTACTAATGTCCCTCCTCTTCTCATAAGGACACCTGTCCTGTTGGATCAGGTCCCCACCCTTATAATTTTATTCAACTTTAATTATCTCATTAAAGGCTTTATTTCCAAATCCTGCCACATTTCTGTATAGGGCTTCAACATATGAATTCAGAAGGGATACCACTGAGTCTATAACAGACTCTATAATATTTTAACTGCAATTACCCTTCCTCTCAAATTTATGCTACTTTGTCATATATTCTAGTATTAAGCCCCACGTGACATTAGTATTTATTTTTTAATGGACAGTATCCACTTATGGTTATTCCCTTATATTTATCCTTTCTTTTGTTTTCATTTCTTCTCATGATTCAGGTGGGCTTCCATCTGCAGTCATCCTTCTGTCAGAAAAATATCTTTAATATTTCTTCTAATGAATGCTGGTAAACACAAAGTATGGGATATTATTCATATAGCCAAGATTTGGAAACAATCTAAATGCTTACTCATGGATGAATGGATAAAGAAAATGTGGCACATACATACAATGAAATAGTATTGAGCCTTCAAAAAAAAATCCTGCCATTTGTGACACAGATGAAGCTAGAAGACATTATGCTAAATGAAATAAGCTAGTCACAAAAGGACAAATACGGCATGATTCCACTTACATAAGATATTTAAAATTGTCAAACTCATAGATGCAGAGGACAGTGGTGGCTGTCAGGGGATGAAGAATGGGACATGGGAAGTTATTTTTCAACCAGGACAAAGTTTCAGTTACACAGACGAATAAACACTTATTCTTCTGCATAACATAGTACCTATAGTTAACAATACCGTATTGTCAACCTCAAAATTTGTTAAGAGGCTAGATCTCATGTTAAGTGTTCTAACATAGATAGATAGATAGATAGATAGATAGATAGATAGATAGATGATACAATTTTAAAATTCTCTCATAAATAAAAATGTAATTTTACTTCTTTTGGAAGTTGGGTGGGTAACACAAGCAGAAAGAATAGAGAAGGAGCTCTGCCTTATAGAATTGTTTAAAAATCCAACACATTTTAATCTTTGAGTCTCACTGAATAAAGGAATGGTGTGCTTTAGAATTTATCTTTTATTTTGAAAAATAGGGGCGCCTAGGTGGCTCAGCCAGTTTAGCCTCCAACTCTTTATTTCAACTCAGGTCATGATCCCAGGGTTATAAGATTGAGTCCTGCCTTGGGCTCCATGCTGAGCATGGAGTCTCTTAAGATTATTTCTCTCCCTGCCCCTCCCTCAATCTCTACCTCTAATTTTGAAAAAACATTTTTTTCTGAAAATAGAAATAATAGAATAAACAAGGGGTTTTTGTCCCCAAAACTTTGTTTACATTGTTATTCTATAGTGTTTATTTCAAATATTTTTCAGTTGTTCAAAAATTAGTACCATCCTATCCCTGGTTTTTTAATGAAATTTCTATGGCAAGTCTTTAATAAAAATACAGCAGAGAACTCATGGGAGGCATGATAGCATCGCCAGGATGAAGCATCCTATTTCATTTATAAAGATGTGTCTACTATGAAAGTCTCTAGGCACATAGAAAGCACATAATGATTAATAAGTCAAAAGAAAAGCAAAGTCACATTCCTTTTCCATCCCCTGCCATTCTAGAAAGGCCAACAATTCTGCATTTTGCCTATTCCATTTCCATATGTTTTTTCATTCCCTAGAAGTGTATGTTAATCACTAGGGAAAGGGGGTAAAAATAAGCACTAGGAACACTATTTCTGTTTTAATTTAAATACTAAAATTCAACAGTAGCTACTTAAACCGGGGTCATATATCACCAGGATATATTACTGTAAATACTTGTGATTACAAGTACATACTGTCAGAGGATCATACAAAAAGAAGACAGAGGAGATTCCCAGTTAACTAGGGGTTTACACTAAAAAGTTGACAAAGTTACAATTAAACTCTTAGAATCTTTCTGAATCAGAAAATAAAAGGCTCATTTGAAATGTTAAGGAGCCAATTACTTTCGTGTTCATCAACACGTGTCTTCCCTTACAAGCGTCTTCTTAAAATTTCCAGTGCAGTCTCAGTAGGCGAGCTCTATTATTCCAAATAAGGAATAATTGATTCCAATTTGATTGGTCACCTTGCTTTCTAATCTTTACCTTCTATCAAAGAGTTTCTCTTATTAGCAACCTGATAATTTGGTGAATCTAGAAGTCTATTAGATCAGGTGTTTAGAATAATTTGCACTGAAGAAATGGTTTTTAAGTTAAACACTTGAAACTCCTCTTTCAATAAGTTGTGTGTGTGTGTGTGCAGAAGGGGAGAGTGTTGCACAGAAAAAGAAAACATAAGAACAACACTACAAGTGACCATAACCTTAGACTCTCTTTGACTAAGGCCCCTCGAGGTTCAATCGCTTTAGGCTGGATATGAGTGCAACCCTGAGACCAGAAGTTTGCTACTGCTCCTGGCATTTCAAGACCTCGGAGGAATAACATCCTGCAGAGCTGAGACTCGAACCTCTATGGAGGGAGCATCGGTCAGCTGGCCCTGACACCCCTGAGCCAGCAGGATCGAACTCATCCTTGGAGGGCAGAAAAGGCTGGAAACTGGTAGCAACCATTACTGAAACCAAATGCTGAGGGTCCCGGGAGTGGCTCAGTGGTTGAGCATCTGCCTTCAGCTCAGGTTGTGATCCTGGGGTCCTGGGATCGAGTCCCAGATCAGGCTCCCCGCAGGGAGCTTATTTCCTCCTCTGCTATGTCTCTGCCTCTCTCTGTGGGTCTTTCATGAATAAATAAATAAATAAAATTATTTTTAAAAATGCTGGGATGAAGGGCCACTATGAGAGAGAGCAGTCAGGAAGGAGTCTCCTCGATTCCTCCAGACTGCAGGTTAGTGCACCCTTGGGAGAATTTACCCCCGGAGTCCTCTAGGAAAGATAAACTCTAACCTCTAGGCTTAGCAGAATCCCAGTCGCAGGAATCCCAGAGCAAAGAATAGATAGAATCCAGGGATGGGTTTGGAGCTGCAAGACAATGCTTACCAACCAGCACTCTTAGGGAGGTGCTTAATTTCCTAGAGGGCACTGCCATTTGAGATCTAATTAACATATGCATTGAAAAAGTGAATGGGAAGGGGTACCTGGGTGCTCAGTGGTTCAGCTTCTGCCTTTGGCTCAGGTCATGATCTCCAGGTCCTGGGATCGAGTCCTGAAGGGAGCCAGCTTCTCCCTCTGCCTATATCTCTGCGTCTCTCTCTGTGTGTCTCACATGAATAAATAAATAAAATCTTTAAAGAAAAAAAAAAAAAAAAGCCAGCCAGCCAGAGTGCCTGCAGTAAACACAAAATGTAGAGATCAATGCAGTTCAGTCACAGAGCTGGCTGGGACACAAGCAAATCACAGCTCAAGAGCCAAAAGTGATCAAAGAGGAATTTCATTCTCTGACCTCTTAGATGACATGAAAGTGACTGAAATAAATACTCTTTAGAAACACCCATTAAAGTGCCTTTTGTTCCCAGTCCACTTTTCTCATAGGTTTCTTTCTTAACCCTGCACCCACCCCATCCAAAAGGGAAAAGAAATCTTCCTCTATTCCCAGTCCCTGAGGTTTCTTTCCTCCTCCTTCCCACTGTGTCATTAATTATAATTATATAATTTGGGCATTCATTATAATTAATTATCAACTCGATTCTTTCCCTCTAACACATTACTATTCCCCTTGTGATCAATTGATTGCACTAATGATCTCAGTTCTTCACCCTTTCTGTATTTATGGTCTTTGGCACAAAACTCTATAGCCCCCACTACCTGCACACAGGTCGTGGCCATGGGATTTGTTTTGGCTACTGAAATTTTGGAAAGTGGGACCCAAGGGCTTGCCAAAGCATTTGCCCAACTGGATTTGCTCTCATTCTTTCTCTTTGACACCACCATAGGACTATGCCTGGGCTAGCCTGCTGGAGGGTGAGAAATACTTGGTCAAGAGATTTCTGCTATCCTAACTGGTTGCCAGTCTACATCAGACTTGTACATAAACCCACTCAAGATCAAAAATAGCCCCACCAAGCCCAGATGAAATCTCTGATCCTTTATTGGTGGGTTAAATAAACTATTATTACACTAAGTTCCTGAGATTTGAGGTGATTTGTTACACAGCATTATCATGGCAGCAGGTAATCATTATACACTTTAACAGGAGCAAAATAGGGTTGGCAATTCTACTATTCACTTTGATTGTTTGAGGAAAGAAGAAATTGGGTGAAAATTTATTCATTAGTAGCATCCTCTGGTGCATTTCAATGAAATTAAAACACACAGACAAAGACAAGGACTAATTCCAAAGTAAAACAGAAGATGAGTAGCCTGTTTACAAGAAAAATAAGATTACTATCAATACTTAGAGCTGATTCAGAGTTACTCCATTTTTAAAAAACTTCAAATAATATAGTCAAACTTTTCATTACAATTTCCTAAAAATCTTCTTTTTTTTAAATTAATTTTTATTGGTGTTCAATTTACCAACATACAGAAAAACACCCAGTGCTCATCCCATCAAGTGTCCACCTCAGTGCCCGTCACCCATTCCCCTCCAACACCCGCCCTCCTCCCCTTCCACCACCCCTAGTTCGTTTCCCCGAGTTAGGAGTCTTTATGTTCTGTCTCCCTTCCTGATATTTCCCAACATTTCTTTTCCCTTCCTTTATATTCCCTTTCACTATTATTCATATTCCCCAAATGAATGAGAACATACACGTTTGTCCTCTCCGAAAATCTTCTAAATCTAACAGAAAATGATAAAAAAGCAAAGATGTACTCCAGAATTTCCTTTTTAAAATTTTGACCAGATTTTGAAATACTTTTTGTTCATTCATTCCCTTATTCAGAATTATCCATTGCTCTCAAAGACCTTTTCATGCCCTTCTAAAGAGATTGAATGAATGAAAGATGTAAATCATATTAATAAAAAAAAACCCTATATTTTTACTCTGATCAGTCTCCAAGAAAAGCTTTGGATAAGTTAAAGAAAAAAAATCACTATGGTCTGTCTGGAATCTTTCTCAATCAAATTTTGTTGCTTTGTTTTGTATTACTATATTGGGTCATTCCAGGGAGGAAGAGAATGGGTAACCAGCCACTTCCCACTCCAAACTGAAGAGAACTGAAGTTTTCAGCAGATTATTCAAGATGAATATCAAGAAGGGAAAGAAGTAAAAAGATGTAGACACCCATCAATATGCCTACCTGCCCTGTACTCATAACCTCATATCCACAGCCCAACGTATAAAAAAAGAAGAAAGAAATGACTAATTCAGACCATGGTACATAGAAAGTTCAATGATTCTGAGAGGGCTTTCCTTTCTATGCTACTGCCTCCTTCCTTTGCAGACCTACTCTTATTTTCTTCACCTGCCACACTTGGCCAGGACCTCCATCTTGTGTTAAGCATCAGTGAGAATGAACATCTCTGGACAAGGGGAAGCTACCGAAGTAATGAATAGAGAATCCATACAAGAGAAACTGAAGAATAAATGACACTGGCACACAATTAGGGAGAGCGATCAAAGAGGTAAAATAACAAGTCTAGAAATAGACCCAAGAATATCTGGGAAAGTAGACATGATAAAGATCCCACTTCAAATCATTGAGGAAAATGTTTAATAACATTGAGGCAACCAGAAAGGTATCTGGAAAAAACTGAAGTTGGACCCATACCTCAAAACTTACTTCAAGTATATCAATGTTTTAAATATACAGACATGAAATAATAAAAATTAGAGAAGACATTTGTTTAAAAAAATTAAATAATTTCAATGACATCTTTCCAAACTTTATATCTAAATTCAATTTTGCTTTAACAAAATGACTGTTTAATTATGAAAGCATCTCTCAAAAGTTAAATGACAGAGTGAGAAAAAGCACTTGCACTTATATTCTAGACAAAAGATAAATTTCTCTAATACATAAAATGTCCTATAAATCAAAAGCGAAGTGCAAAATAACATATAGTACGCTTTCATTTATGTAAAAAGACTTTAATATATGAATTTGTTATATGTAAGTGAAATATTTCTGTAAATATGAAAAATTACTAATTATTGGTTGTTCCCAGGAAGGGGAAATGAGTGATCGTGGTTCAGAAGAGAAAGATTTTCACTCTATAGTCCAATGAAATTTTATTTTTTTTTAAAGATTTTACTTATTTATTCATGAAAGACACAGGGAGAGCCAGAGACACAGGCAGAGGGAGAAGCAGGCTCCCTGTAGGGAGCTGGATGCAGGACTTTATCCCAGGACCCCAGGATCACGACCTGTGTCAAAGGCAGATGCTCATCCACTAAGCCACACAGGTGCCCCAGTCCAATGAAATTTTAAATTATAAACTCTATGAATGTATTATTCAAAATAAATAAGCAAAAATTGAATTAAATTTTTAAATTTCTAAATAAAAAATAACTGGTATCCTCATATTTGAATCAGGATTATTTTCCTATACAAAAAAAAAATTCTAAATCATAAAGCTTCACACACATGAGGTTTATTTCTCACTCCCTAACGTTTGACACATGTTGGATGGCCCTGTATACCTAATACCCACAATAGCTGAAATTTGAGGCCTTCAAGGTTGGCTGCATTGGGAGATAGGTATGAAAAGATACATTGGCTCTAAACTGCCCAAGACCAGAACTAACACACATCATCTCTACAGTCATTGGCCACAACCAGTCCTATGGTCCCCAACTGACTACAGGAAAGGTCTTAAAAGGAAGAGCATGTGTGGAAAACCTGGAGGTCATCCCTGCACTTTCCTCCTTCAGTAAATTAGTTTTCAAACAAAGGTCTTATGGGGTGCCTGGGTGGCTCAATAGATTGAGTGCCCAGTTTGAGATTTCTGCCCAGGTGTCAAAATCTCAGGGTCGTGAGACCAAACCCCACCTCTGGCTCTGCTCTGAGCATGGAGCCTGCTTGGGATTCTCTCTTCCCCTCTGCCCTGGCCCCCGGCTAGCTCGGGCTCTCTCTCTCTCTATCTCTCTCTCTCTCTCTCTCTCTCTCTCTCAAAACAAACAAGCAAACACCAATAGAGTTCTTAGCAGTTGTAAACCTCATACTTGATGTAACCTCTGTTTTATGTGGTTTGGTTTTACCGTATTAAAAAGTCATATTAATATTGCAAATAAAGACACATAGATGAGACCCCTAGGATGTCTTAGGACTCCCAGCTATGCCTTGCCTTAAATGTAGAAGAAGGAAATTTGACCAAGCAGTAAGGGTAAATGTACTGATGGCCAATCTAGATTTGGGTATCCCTTGAATGTTTGAGTTTAGTCATTTTCAGCCACGCCAGCCACAACTCAACAATAGTAGTCCACACAGTGGCTGGCTTGGGTTTGGGAGGCAGAGGAGCTCATGCTATCCATTTAGTCAGGATCCTTGTGCCAAGTTTTCCCGTGAACAGCTAGTGAGGGCCACTGAGTGCAATCTACCTCCACAGATTATAAAGAAAGTCTAGAAGGAAGCTAATGCAATGTTCTGACGTCTATTTTTATCCTGGAAAGAACTGTTTGTCTCTCAGTTCTGCTCTGAGTCCATTTTGCCAAACTGAGCTTTATTACTTTGCAGCGAGAGAAGTGAGGTCTCCCAAAAAGTCGAAAGAAAGCAATGAAATAGACACTCTACATTGTCCTTCCAGATCCTGTGGGATGAAGGGTAGACGTGAGTTAGCAACATAATTTAGTTTGTCTCCTTTTTGCAAAAGTGTTTATTTACCCGAAAGATTCCTGCATCCAATTCTAAAGCATGCCAGCTGCCTAAAAGAGAGGCTCAGAGAGGCAGAAAGCTTTGGTCATCGGGACCTGTATTGAGGGATTACTCCCCAGGAGAAGTGAAAAGAGGATTCTAGAAGAGATTGATCAGCGTTTCAGCAGAGGAACCAAAGTGAAGTGAAGTGTATCTTAACATGTCATTTTAATGAGGCATGAAAGTGACTGCAAGAGTAATGTGTGAACAGGGCATTTTGCCCCCCTAAATGCATTCTATTTTTGTTTACCTTATAATGAAAACACCACAGGGTCAGGGTGGGCTGTCACAAGCAGAATGTTGAGTCATGAGCACACCCTACTGGTTTGGTACGAGACAACGATAACAGACCATAGAAACTCTCAAAGATTTTTTTGACTTTTTTTAAAACTGTGAACATAACAAAGCATAATATTCTGTAATTTTAATGTCATACTAATTAATATGTACAATATGTACATCTTCATACAGATTAATATATATAATACATTTATTTCAAGAGAATCAAATCTTTTCTGAGGCTTCGGATGACTTCATATGCTTCCCTTCCCTCTTTCTCTATTTTTAGCATTCTTTTAACACTTTCAGCTCTCATTTAGTTTTGGCAGACTCTGGATGCACCCCTAGGAGGACCCTTTTGAAGTGAGTCGGTCTGATCCCGGATCCGCAGAGCCACCTGCAGATGTCACACTGAAACAGTGCTCCTGACACACCACCTGTTTTTCCTTGTTCTCCTTCAATTTCTGCTTTCATCAAGCAAATTCTTCAAACAGCTGGGTGGTGCCAACACATGGAGCCCCCTGGGGAGTACATTTTTTTTTCCACACTGGAAAACCAAACTTAATTGCTCAGTCACATTTGGAGTACTTTTTCCACTCCGCGGATACTTTACTCACGTTAGCTGTATTTGAATTAGAAAATCGCAACGTTTTCAGCCACACAAGAGGAACACAAATTAATCTAAGCATGAATTTTAGGGAAAGATCAATAGGTAGCCATAAGTATGTGGCTAAAAGAATGTGTCACGTGATCATTTCCAACTACTGTCTTCCTGACCAAAGACAGTTATTTAGAAAGAGATGCTGGGTGGATCACAGTGATGAACTAAGAGTTTGGGATTTATTCTTTTGCTTTGTTTTGTTTTGTTTTTCACCTAGTACTAGTGATCAAGCCTCCCTGGCTATTTTTATATCATGATTTTACTGCATCTCCATAGCAGTGCACTGAAATTTTATTATTACTATATTCTCAGGCTCCAGACATTAAGGGATGAGGAGCAAGTAACAAAATTCCTATAAGTAAACACAGGCAAAGAAAAACAAAATTATCATTCTACTTTCGTGTAACCCAATCTTTTGTTTTAGAGATCAGAAAACTATATGCATACCGTGGTACAAAAGGAATTTCTTCCCAACTTTTATATTGTTCAGGCATAAAAAAAAAAAGTTAGGACCAAATATTAAGCCTCTTCTAGGATAATAAAATAAAACTCAAAAAAATCTTGTGCAGGCACAAAATATAATTAATATTTGGCAATATTTGCCCTCCATATGTTTTTGGCTCACAGCTCACTCCGACCCAAAGAACTTCCCATCACATTATTCATTTTACAATAGCAACATTCCTTAATTTGAGGTTTACTCTTTCAAAACTTGGACTTACACTATGGTGTTAAAATTAAAATCTGCTAGACAATTGTATAAAAATGGCAAAGTAAATTCCGTGAGTCCAAGTGCTGTAGCTATATATTTCTGTTACCTCTCTGAAACCCAATATGCATTCTGCTAACATATAAATCTAACAAAACACAGTTTTGATTATATCCCTCAAGATCCTTTAATGGCTACAAAATTAAGTTTTAAAATCTTATCCTAACATGCCAGTCCTCTTCAGTCAACTTCTCCATCTCGGGCCCTTACAACCCCTGTTTGGACACCCCTATATTCCAGCCTAATTGAATTATTTTGTTTCTTTGACCATATCATATGCCTTTTTCAGTGTGACTCTGCTGGCATCCAAACACTACCACTGATCAAGTCAAATTTCCTTCAAATCACATTCAGTAACAGTGATGATAACAACGATGATAAGAGAAGCAACCAGCACTGGTGAGGGCTCATTGTGTGCCAAGCATTGAACGAAGCACTCCACGCACGTCGTATGAACTAAGCACTTTTCACGCGTGAGAGTTCATTCATTCCTCTTGGCAAGCCTAGGTGGTCGATCCTGCTGTTAAGGAGAAACTAAGATACCGTAATATGCAACTTGTCCAGGGTCCCGTAGCTTGTATGAAGAAGAACCCAGAAGGAAAATGACTTCTCCCTCATGAGCATTTCTTGATTTCTCAAATGCTGTAAACCAACTTCATCCAGATTCGTCAGGCAGAACTTGAAGGTTGTTTTGTAGAAATTGTAGTCATCAATCATTTTTAGCCAATGGGTAAGAAGCCAGTCATAGTTCTGTCCTGGAAACCCAATGAAGTCTAGTTCTCTGTCCTCTTAGAGATCCAGCTCCCTCCAAGCAGGGAAGCTTCCCTTTAACCAGAACAAGATTCCAGAAGTAAAATTGCTTTCCTTAACACCACCTGAATTTTTCTGTGTTGCTGTTTAGATACATTGACTTTTTTTTTTTTTAATTTAGCTGGAATAGCAGTTCCTAGAACGTGATTCCCTAGGAGAATCTGCAAGATCAAAACTATTCTGTAATAATAGTCTGCCTTTTATCAGTGTTTCAACATTTACACCGATGGTACCAAAGCAGTGGTGAGTAAAACTGTTGGAGCCTTAGCACAAATCAAAGCAGTGGCACGAAACTACACCAGAATCTTGTGTTCTTCCAGCAGTTGCCCCAGAGCCTGTGTTCTTGACGCCAGTGCATTCACAGGGGATAAAGTTCCATTTAAGAATGTCCTTGAGAAAGCATAACATTTATTGATTTTATTAAACCTAGACCCTGAGAACATGTCTTTTGAACATTCTGTGGGCAAAATGGAAAATTTCTATTAGTTACATACCAAAGTACAATGGCTGACTCAAGGTAAAACACTTGGGTGATCAAATTACAACCAAACTAGTTTTTTTGTTTTGTTTTGTTTTGTTTTGTTTTGTTTTGTTTTGTTTTGTTTTAATGGAACACTATTTTTACTTGAAAGAGGAACTAAAAGACAAAATATGGTTATTCAACCTTGAGTATTTGGCAGGCATGTTCCCCAAACTGAATGAAGTGAGCCTGCTCCTTCAAAGAAAGCAATTGACAATATTTGTTGTCAGTGATAAAATTGGATTTTCAAGCAAAACTTAACATTTTAAGACTTTGATTTCTTTACCATATTGGCAGTTTCCCAATATTTACAAGCTTTCTCATAATATTAGTGTTATGTTAATGACTGTGCTTTTTCTTTTTATTGTAAAATAAAGTGAGTTAACATTTGTAAGATCTGCATGAGTCAGTGCACCAGTGTTTCATAGTGACCAATGCACAATGTTACAAAATCATGCATGGATAAAAGATCCATTTGAAGTGCAAGATAGGCCAACAGATTTTAGTGGAACAGAATACAAAATGTTCATGGGTTTCATTTCAGATTCCACATTGCAATGAATCTTCAATAAACTGCCGTTTCTTATGCTGTGATGTAATACCAAAAATATACAACCAAATTATCTGCAAAAATGTTAAACTACTTATTTTTTCAGCTTCATAAGTCAGATGAGTTATGAAATCAGGATTTCTTTGTATACTTCCACCAAAACGATATATTTCATAGACCAAAGCAGACACATGTGAGAATCGTGGCCTCTTCTAATAATCCAGACATCTGACTAAAGAGATTTTTCAAAAATGTAAAACAATGTTAAGCTTCCCAGTCTTTTTAAGAATGAAGTTATTTTTCACAAATGTTATGTATAACGAAATATTTTATCACCACTTTAAAATTGATCAATAAATATTTTAATTTTTTTTACTTTCAAATTCATAATATACATTCTTACAGGATTTTCAATAAATTTTAAGAGGCACATGGATTCTGAGACTAAGGTCTGAGCCAGGTTGTCATCTTTCCTTAGAGACTACACCTTGCTGGATTCTTATACACTATTCTCCAAAGGATGAATATGCATAGGAAACACACTAATCCACTATCTTTTGTGTGTGTGTAAGATTTATTTATTTATTCATGAGAGACACACACAGAGAGAGAGAGAGAGAGAGAGAGAGAGAGAGGCGGAGACAGGCAGAGTGAGAACCAGGCTCCTCGTAGGAAGCCCAATGAGGGACTTGATCCTGTATCCTGGGATCACGCCCTGAGCCAAAGGCAGACGCTCAACTGCTGAGCCACCCAGGCGTCCCCACTAATCCACGTATCTTGAGTATATTTAATTTTACCAGTGAGCACCCAATTTAACAATCACTGTTGTAATTAGAAAATATCAAATTTGCAAATTAAAATCATTTCTGACATTCACTATGTGATTAAAAAAGCCTCATGTGCTGACCAAGAGGGAGACATGAGCATACAAAGTAACTGGAACATGGACTTTCTCAGCAGAATTCCAGCTGACGACACCTGGAGTTTGAATTCCCTATTAGAATTCAGAATTCAGCAACTGAGTTTTAACTTAATCATAATAAGAATCAGGTAATACAATACCATCTATGCTGAAGTATTTAAAGTAAAACTATAGACATTTTAATGCCCAACCAGATGCCACTTGTCATTGAATCTTCTAGTTCTTTTTATGTGTCTCTTTCAGGATACGTAGTTATAAAACCTCCCAATTCTTAGTTAGAAGCTTTGTGTGCATTTATTCTATTCCCTAGTCTCTTCACAAATTCTGACATATTACCTATCCCACGACTGCAAACTATAATTAGGTAAACCAGATACGAAGAAGCAAGAGAAAATTAACTATGAGTGCTTGCTAGCAGGAAGCTGGGCAGATGGAACATGTAATTTCAGGAATACACAGAGATCAACAGTAAATAGTAAAGAAGAAATGAATATTCCAATGATAGATGAAATACAGCAACAAGTATCCAGGAGCAGATATACTTAGCCACATATACGTAGGATAACAAACATTCAAAGATAGTCTACGTAAAGACCTTGTAACTCAGCAGGAACAGGAACTCGGGGGTAGGACTGGAGTCCTGAGAGTGAAATAAAATAGAAAGTGGAGTTCATAATCTTAGACACATTTGACCATTAATGAGTTATGAGTTTAAAGACTCAGGAATAGGGGAACAAGACAATATTCCAGTTACCAGTCTATCAGGATACATAATTAATAAATATATAATTTTTATTTTGGTTAAGAGATGAATTTAAACATACCGGAAATTTCACTCTTACTATATGAGCCTGCAAATAAAGTAGCAATGACTTTGATATAATGTGGATAAATAGAATCAGTAACAGGGAAGGACAGCTTCAGAACTGTAACTCTTAAAAGCATTTGGGAGAAAATAATTCAAACCCAAGCACAATTTCGGAGTTGAAAAGAAAAAAAAAAAAAGGCTGGATTTTAATCCTCGCTTGACCATCTTCTAAAAATATAATATTAAAAAAAGGGGATAGCAATTTCTCTCAAACTCATTTTTAACATGGAAGATAATATCTTTGCATTAGTTTAGTTTGGAGTATTGGATATTATGTGTATAAAAAGCATAGTACAAATAAAGTATGTTAGTTGTTTATTAATTTTAACAATAAAGGTCATTGATTTTGATAGCAACAGGATTTTAAAAACTAGCTATTATTGTCATTTCCAAGAAGAAAATATATTTCCATGTGCCATGGCAGCAAGAAACAAATATATAAAAAAAATCATTAAACGTTACATTGTTAAAAGTGTATTTTAAATGGAAAGAGAAAGTGCTAATGGTAGTGCAAAAAAAATTGTTATGTTTCTCATAACAAATATGCTCAGGGGTTTTATTAGCATGCAACAAAGGCTTCAAAGAATTTGGAAATGTTGAGCAACCAAAATTCAGAAATATGGATAAATTTCTGAATAGAAGTAGAGGCAAAGAAAAAATTATTTAAAAGTTTATTTAAAAGTCTACAAAATTAAGTCTGAAAAAGATACAAAGTGTAAGATAGATGAATTTTATTTCCTTAGATTTTCCACATGACGAATTTATACTAATCTATCGATGAATTAAAAATTAAATAATTTCCAATGTCTCCTGTACTTTAACTTGGAATAATACATAAATCTTTGAATAAATCTGATTTATTTCTCTACAAGATAAAGTCATTAAAAATTTTTTTTAAATAATGCTGTCCTGAAATTCAAAGAACTTTGAGGTAGTTATGAGACTACTTATAAATATTTTAATCCCTATTGTACTACAGTATCTTGACAGAGGTATTTCATATTGTCCTAGTTCTTCTCCCCTCCCTCAAAAATGATTATCACATAGATGACAGAAATAAAAACACCTAACCTGTGAGGATGACCACATGATTACCTAATCTGAATTGAAGAAGAGAAATTCTTCATGGTAAGTTGAAATGCTCTAAGCCAGCTGTCTTCAAACTTTGGAATGCATACACCCAGGTATACGTTAAGTCTTCCCGTGGGGTATCAAGACATGAACTTCCAAATTCTCAACTTCCATGTGCTTAAATTACCACACGCACGTACACTGTCTTAAATTGATCCTCCTGAGAATACACTTTTAATTGAGCTTCAAGACCTTCTGTCCAATCTCTCTCTCAAGATGGTACTTGCTCATCTCGGAGTTACTGCAGTCCATTTTCTGGGGTGTAAAAACTTCTGGGAAGCCAAACAGAGGTATAAAAATATTATTATTGGTGTTGAGAAAGGAAATGATTAATGACTGGTAATAAATCTTTTCATAAGTCAGGTAGTTTACAATTCTTTGTTTTGAACAAAATTAAGGCAAGACCCAACTGGTAGTGATCTATTATCAAGATGGTTTCTAATAATCTGTGATTTGGAATGATAACTAGGAAGGACTGCAAAGAATTATGCCAAATTCTAATAATAAAACTTCTTCTGTTTCTACCTGCTTATCTACGTGATAAGGTTTCTGAACATGTACATCTAAGCTAACAAAAAAGATATAATTAGAATTCTATTTGAACACTGTCTAAATCCAGCAACAAGGAATATTTAGATACATAAATTAACATTTAAAAGTTCCACCCAGTAAAAGACTTATAAAGAGATGCACTACCAAATTTCTGAATTGTATATTTAAATACTATCTTTCAAAAATTTAGTATATATAAAAAGTTATCAATGTCATAAAAATAAAACTATAGTGAAGATCCAATTCAGAAAAAAAATCATTTATCAGAGATTTACAACCACAGGAAAGTCTAAAATTGTATATTCTAATTATGCGTAATGTACATGTGTTCTTTTTACATGGAAGTATAAGATGATCAGCAAAAGGCATTCAAACATAAATATATTTTCTATATTTTTAAAATACATAATGGTTCATAGCAAATCGCTATGGTATTTAAATTCCAGGAGATGCAATTCAAAAAATGAAGTAGCAGTTTCAATTTAGTTATGCTCATTTACCATATGATGGAAGTTTTTTTTTTAAGTTTCAATATTTATGTTTATAATGAAAACTTTAAAATGGTCAGTTAAATATGAAGTTATCCATAGTTTCACAAAATCCCTTAAGAGGTCCGTGAATAAAAGTTTGAAGTAGAGCGCTCTAGTCTAAATCACAGATACCAGAAGATATTCGAGACTGATACTAAAACCTCACATTGATCACTACAAACAAGGAGGAAAATAGTTGCTTTTTTATTTTGTTTTTTGCTTTTTGTTTTTTGTTTTTCAGTTCAGTGACAATGTCTGGTCTCTGTCACCTCACCACAAAAGATTTATGATTTTGAATGAATAATCAGCAGTGACCATAATTTGTTTTTAGAAAAATTCTCTTTGAAATTTACCTTGATCTTGATAAATTACTGCAGGTTGATCTATATGGGAAAAACTGGCACCAAAAGCTGCAACTGCTTTGAGAGGGGCTTTATGTGATTATTAGATTTCAAAGCCATGGAGCTGTTGCTAATCTTCAAGAGCTCTAAACACGATTGTTTGTGAACACCTCCTTCTTCCTCTAATCTTTCCTCTCTCCCATGTTCTCCAATGCCATCTAAAATACCCATTGACTTCCTTTGAATCAGAAGTTTTAGCAATCTGAATGCCATGTATTTCAAATAATTCATCTAACAGTGTGAAGCATTGGGTAGTACAACTGCTGAGCACCCAGGCATAGTAAAGCGTATCTCCTCTAAGCACTTAAAAATCAGACTGACTATAAAAGTCACATCAAGTGTTCAATAAATTTTTCCATAGCATTTGACTATTTCAGGAGCGCAGTAAGAAGTATAATACTTTCCTTTTCAGAGCACTGACATTTATTACTTTGTACAAATTGAGTATCTGAAACCCAGAAAACCACTGCAGATACAGTAGAAAAAAAAAGTCAATCGCTTTTCTGATTGCTTTAATAAAAGTTATAGTGATTCTTTATATTTAACATCTGTACAACCAAAAAGTGTGTGTGTGTGTGTGTGTGTGTGTGTGTGTGTGTGTAAATGGGACCTCCAGCTGCTCTTAGATTGAAGGAATCTCCATGGCATCAGCAGACAGGAATGATATTTCATTCACCCGTTGGCCATGGTAAAGGAATCAACAAGATCCACATGGTTGTTCTGGGTGTTAAAGTGTGTCTGCTTTGTAATCGTTGTCTGAGACCCAAGCTCTTGCTTTATAGTGCTTAAATAATTGATTTCACCCAGCCTTCAGTCAGAGTTAGAAAACCCCAAATATTTTCCCATTAATCCTTAGAGTCGGGCACTGCTTAGTTTCAAATTCATGGATTCATGGGAAATCATAGAGTTTACAAAGAAATTCATTTTGGCTGGGAACAAAAATAAAAGCTTCATGTGGATGATTTCTTAATGTGTTGAACCAGAGCTACAGGTCGATGTGGCAAAACAAGAATATTATTAAACTCACGAAAGATGTGAGTTTGCTGGTCTATTGCTGTGTAGGTTATTTCGTGTGTAAGTCATTGTTATTTTTTTAAATAAGTAAATTTACCAAAAAGAAGAGAGATCTAATAAAAACACAGGAAATTAGCCACATGCTATAAAACATTAGATAACTGGCCCTTCAGATCAGTAACCCCCTGATGAAGAACTCAAAGGTGAAAAAACATTCTGAATGTTGGAGCCACCAAAAGAAGTAAATTTAATGGGAATATATTCCTGGAAGGAAAGCATTCAGAGTGTTCTGTCGACTGCTCTAACCTATGAAATTCTAATTTTATTCACTGTTGGAATTAAAGGTAGATATATGTTTATTCACAACAGAAATACAAACTTAACTTTCATTGTATTTGAGTATTTGACGTTCTGAAAGAATTTGAAGCAGGTCACAAACTAAAGCACGGTATGAGATAAATCACTTAAAGATAAATATAACACAGTTTTTTGAAGAAAACTGGAATAACTGCTCTAAGACATCTGAGTTGAGTAGATTACCATACTAAGGCAATAAATTTGGCTGTAAGGCTTTTGACTGCAAACCAAAGGATGGGAAACCTACTGTGTTGCATTGTTTCCACATTTTGCCATTAGAGAGTATAAAAACTCACCTAATGACACTATTTCTCCTAGAATGAAAATTGTGTGTATATACTGTAGCCAGCCATATGGATGTTGTGTACTTGTAGACACGTGCAATAGGCACAAAGGTGGTGATAGATGCGTCAAGATGTCAGACGCATCAAGCTCTATAGGATACAGCATGGATAGTAATTTAGTTCCAATCATTATTAAACTATATATTAATGCTTACAGGAAGCATAAGCCCATCAACATAACATCCTGTAGAACAAAGAATTTTCTGAATTTTTAAAAGAGAATCTAGGACACCTGGGTGGTTCAGTCAGTTAATTGTCCAACTGTTGATTTCCACTCAGCTCATGATCTCAGGGTTGTGAGATTGAGCCCCAACATGAGCTCTGGACAGAGCACTGGACAGAGAGTTTGCTTGAGATTCTCTCTCTCTCTCTCTCTTTCTCTTTCTGCACCCCCTCACACTCTGGCACACACTCTCTCTCTCCCTCTCTAACATAAAATAAAATAAAATAAAATAAAATAAAATAAAATAAAATAAAATAAAATAAAATAAAATAGTAAAGTAAAATAAAATAAAATAAAGTAAAATAAAATAGATTGCTATGCTGCTGAATTTAGTACAAAGTGGGTAGGGAAGAAATGATTCACTTTTCTAAAATTGGCTTGGAAATTTTGACAAGTACGTTTTAATTTTAGTGTTTCTCCTTAAGATCATTCCACAACTATGTGGAAACCTGTCATGACAGATTTTAGAAAAAGGTATTTTTTTTTATTCCGGTATAATTAACATACAATATGCTATTAATCTCATGTATACAATATAGTGATTCCATACAATATAGCGTTCTATACAACACTCAGTGCTCATCACAAGTGCTCTCCTCAATCCCTATCACCTATTTCACCCATCCCCCTCTGGCATCCACCAGTTTGTTCTCTATAGTTAAGAGTCTGGTTTTTCAGTTTGTCTCTTTTTTCTCCTTTTTAAAAAAAAAAGATTTTTAATGCTATAATCTGTGGTCATAGCTCTGATCTGTTAAATCTTATACATAAAACTGTGAGGTGATAAGCTTTAGTACCCACATTATCAGGTTTATGTATGTATATAAAAAAATTAGAAAGATCATCATATAGCCTATTAAAACGCTTCTTCGTCGACCCCAGGGTAGCTCCTTGCAGAATGAGCAGAGGTGATCTCTTTCCCCTTTGTACACACGCCTGAGCAGAGACCTGATGGAAGAGTTATTCTCACAGGGATTCCAAATGATAAATCTTTGTGTCACTTTATGGTGTAAATTATATGATTGGTTCAATGCCTTGCCTTTTTATAATTTTTTCCTTAACTTAGCAAGAAAAAGATCACTATCTGTTTTTAAGTTAATGGAATTTTTGCATGGGAAGATTTATGTAATGGAAGATAAGAAGAAATATGTGGGGGTTTTTTAGCAATACTTGGTGAGAAAAGACAGAAATCAATTACTTTATTAAAAAAAAAAACAGTTTCCATGTTGCAAAGAAACATACATTGTAAGCCGATGGAACAGCATGTCCATTGATTTTCCCGGGGTGATGATTGATTCCAAGAAGGAGACCCTTTTGGAGGTACAGCCTCTGTACAGGACTCAAGAGCACAGGTCGCGTCTCTAAAAGACCTACCCATTTATATCTTTCTCAGTCTTCTGGCAGCCGCACTACAACTGTGTAATAATGGCTTCAACAACATAATCCTTTAAAGAAAATGAGGGCACTTGAGATTTCCTGAGATCTAAATAAAAAAAAAAAAAGAAAAAGAAAAGAAAATCTGGCACACAATACCACACCTTTAAGCTCAAAAAAAAAAAAAAAAAAAAACCAACCAAACAAACAAAAAACTAACAACCTACAACAACAAAAACCTTTATCACAGTTTTTTTAAATCAGAATTTTTACTTTTTTTTAGTGGGCTCCACACCCAGCACGGATCCCAACGGGGGGCTTGATTTCGCAACCCTGAGATCAAGACCTGAGCTAACATCAAGAGTCAGACACTCAACCAGCCACCCAGGTGCCCCAGAATTTTTACTTTTTTTAAAAAGAAAGTACAGATTATCACTTTGCCTCAAGTGTTTGGCAGAGATACAGAATCACTGAATCATTTATTCAAACACTATTTCTTGAGCACTCCCTTAGCAGCATGCCAGGCACCAGGAGGACACTTGGAAGATAGGATGGAACAAAACAAATTATCTTCACGGGGCTTATTCTCTAGGGATAGGACAAACAATAAACAGCTATGCATGATGTTAGATTATGAGCAGTGCTAGCAGAAAGGATAAAGCAGTAAAGGAGGATGAGATGTACTGGGAGTTGTGTGAAGGTTGCAATTTTCCATGGGTGGATGGAGGAAGGCAGCCCTGAGAAGGCATCTAGGGAGTCAAGAGGGAACCTGCTGGTGTATTCCAAGACCATCATAGAAGCCAATGTAGAAACGAATGGTGACAGAAAGATTCAGATTCTTTTAATTTTCTGAGACATTAAATTTTATTTAGGGGCACCTGGGTGGCTCAGTCGGTTAAGTGACGGACTGGATTTTGGCTCAGGTCATGATCCCAGGGTCCTGGGACCCAGCCCTACTTGGGGCTCCATGCTTAGTGGGGAGTCTGCTTGAGACTCTAACTCTCCCTCTCCCCACCCTTCCCCCTGCTTGTGCGCACTCTCTCTCTCTTCCTCCCTCTCTCAACTCAATAAAGAAATCTGTAAAAAAAATTTTTTTATTTAAAAGTAGAGGAAAATAAACTTGATTTTTGCTGGTGAAGTGGCTATATTTTTAGTGGCAGGAAATGCTATGTCTCTGAAAGCAGTTCTCTCATCTGGAAAGCTGGAACAGAGGTAGCTATTACCTCACGTGTCGTTCTTCTCTCTTACACCTCAATAGTTTTTTAGGAAGAACAGATGGGGAATTGGTAGGTTTCGATACTCAGAGTGATTTTTGCTCTATAAAAAAGACCATTGTCAGAAATTGCAAAAACCAATGTAAAAAACAGGAAAACATATTCAATTGATTAAATCTGCAAATATGGAGATAGATTTGACTTCTACTACTAGGAATAAATGTGCTACAGTCCCTTCTTGGCAGTGTGAACCCATTTCATGAGCAGAATGTCAAGCAACTTTTCATAATAAAGTACACAATCCAAAGATCCTTTCTTCCTAAATGCACAAACTCTTCCAACCCCGTGATGTTGGTCATCAGCGTATTGTAACAAAGAAGCATTTATTTATTTTCCTCACTCCTCCATCCCTCCCTACCTGCAAAGAACAGGCCAGCCTGCAAACTTATTCCTTATAAATGCACAGGATATTTTGTTAAGCAATACCCAGAAAAGCCAAATGAAAAAAAGGAAAATCAGTAAATTTAACAATAAACAATGAGCATTAAACCACATGGCAAAAGGAGACAGGAGTATGCAGAAAATGCACATGGAAAGAGAAGCTACCTCATCACTGGATGAAATGATCTCATCTAGACACTTTTTCACAACAAATTTGGAGTTCTGAGCCCAAAAACAAACCTCATAAATAGTAAGTGTTGCAAAATGTAAGATGACGGGACCAAAGGAATCTTCCCATTTTTACTGAAGTACCATTTACACATAGACGGTCTATACTTTCTTTTTCATACAGCTTATTTTCTTTCCCTCTTCATGAAGGAGCATGTACTTGTGGTGGCTTTTAATCTTAGGGAAAGCAATCAATGTACAGGGATCTCTGTTCTAAACTAAGATTATTTTGCCAGATGTTAAGCAGCTCTCACTGACTTTTTTTTAATTCAACCATGAACACATCATTTTGCACCTAATTTAACAGGGCTCTAAAGGAATCAGAATCTCCTATCTCCAAATATAAACATATTTTAATTGCAGTTCTTGGAGATGCTTCGGTTTCCATGCTGGGTACCTGCAACCCAATGCTTTCAAGTTAAGCTTGCCATTTCCAAATTTGTTCATAAAAGAAAAACTGGATGGTTAAAATCACCTTGCAGGTGTTTCATTATTCCACACCACATCCAATAAGAAGACCGTCTAAATTTCAGATAAATTCCACTCAGAGTAACCAAATCATAAATATATTTTCATTATTTTGCTATTCAGTGACTCAGATATGCTATTATTCAACTTATTTTAAGGACTTTCCAAGTGTATTGTTTTTCTGAACTGTTTAAGTGGTTCTAAAATATTTTCTCCGAGCTGAGACCTGTAATTAAGGACTTAATTTAAGAAAATTTGTTGTGTTATATCTACTTATGTTGAATGTGGTTTATAACTAATTTTGGATTCATTGGAGATTTGCATATCAAAAAATAGTGAATTGAAAGAAATATTAGCTGTATTTAAAATATCTGAATGATATTCTTTTTCTTAAGATTTTATTTATTTATTCATGAGAGACACAGAAAGAGAGACAGAGCCACAGGCAGAGGGAGAAGCAGGTTCCCTGTAGGGAGCCTGATGCGGGACTCGATCTCAGGACCCCAGGATCACAACCTGAGCTGAAGGCAGATGCTCAACCGCTGAGCCACCCAGGTGCCCCTGAATGATATTCTTAATACAAAATCATCTTCTATGCTCCTCTCATTGGTGCTCGTTTTTACCGCATACAATTTCCAATCTGAGTTCTGAGATGGGGCTGGGGCTGGGATTTCGGCCTTCTTATAAGCTAGCACAGCAGCCTGTCCGTGTTTCATGGACGCATTTCATGGACACTGACCGATGACCCAAGTCTCCTGGGTCAGAGACAAGGGAGCAGCAGAGCAAGGAGCTTGGGCATTAGGTTTGCAGTGATTCCTCACATCCACCGGGTCCCACGGTGCACACAGAGAGCCCGGTCTTAGGCTCGGTGGGTTTGCATCCCAGCTGATCAACACGGCCTGGGAGATGGAGCACAAAGCAAGCCTGCTCCTTGTCCCTGAAGGACGAGCCTCGCCCCAGGAAATGGGCCACGTGGAGAGTGGTCAGGGCCTCTCATCCTCGGCAAACTCAAGCAGGTGGTACCCACAGGATGCTCGGCACCCTTGGGGGTGCCTCTACCAACTGATATTTGAGTGAAGTTTGATTCAAAAAATCCTGATTGAGATCGATTTCTATTCAATTGAAGAAAATCTATTCCTATTCTTTCTGTCTGTCTGTCTCTCTCTCACATGCACGTACCTCTTACACTGACTTAAAATCAGCTGAAACCTAAAGCTTAAGGAATAAACCCCACACAGCCTACCTGTTCCAAGTCAATCAGACGACATCAGCGACAGAAGCAAAGGTGGTATTTTGTGTGTGTTCAATTCTTTGCTCAGAAACAGAATGCTACATGGATTGAGCAATTTTGGAACGTTGCCCCCTGTCCTTTTGGACTGAACTGAGGGCACCTCCTTCTCCATGGGACACCAAAATACAAAAGCTACAAATCTCCAGCGTTATGATGATAAACCATATTTAAAATGGTGAAAGCTGAAAGGGACGCCGAGCATGAGAGCCTCCTAACTCTGGGAAAAGAAGTAGGGGTGGTAGAAAGGGAGGTGGGCAGGGGGTGGGGGTGACTGGGTGACGGGCACTGAGGGGGGCACTTGATGGGATGAGCACTGGGTGTTATGCTATATGTTGGCAAATTGAACACCAATAAAAAATAAATTTATAAAAAGTAAAAAATAAAAAATAAAATGGTGAAAGCTGCTAGCACTTTAAACAAAATATTGCTTGTCTGTCTGTCTGGACAGTCTGTCCAGACTAATCTGGCAATATTTTTACAAATTAAAAATAAAGTCCTATATTACTTTACCTCAGTCTATAGAGGTAAAAGTGTTCACACTTATCTGATGATAAAATGCACATGTTTTTCTGTGACATTTGGGCTAAATACTGTGTGGCTCATGATCTTATATTCCAGCGGGGCCTGTGTGATTCCTGGTTTGTGCTTTAAAGCATCACATGCAAAAGAGAATGGCAGCGACAATAGGAAAGCCTAAGCAAGGAACGACATTCTGTTAAAAAAGAGGTCTTAGGTTCAGTCTATTTACCCACATTTGGAAGGTTTTACAAATATCTCCTTGAAGGACAGTTTGCCTCTTAAGAGAATTAGAAAGATGAGGTTTATAAAGTGCATCAGAAATAATAAAATTATACGTTAAGTGGCAATTTTTAACTTCAATACATGCATAAATGTCTACTGTAGGCTTTAGAGACTGGATAGTATATTTAACCAAGCCTAACTGTAGCCAAGCATTTCCAAAAGTTGTAACTGCAGTAACTGTAGAAAAGGTCTGGAAAAGAGCCCAGACAAATGGACCCCT
Organism: Vulpes vulpes; assembly: GCF_048418805.1. Classification (NCBI taxonomy): domain Eukaryota; kingdom Metazoa; phylum Chordata; class Mammalia; order Carnivora; family Canidae; genus Vulpes; species Vulpes vulpes. The sequence continues at coordinate 351,628 of NW_027325687.1, read as the reverse complement.
TTAACATTAGCCATCCCAAAATGTCCTTTCAATCTTAAGAGAGTATAGATGGTTTCATTAAAGGGAGAAACAAAATCAGGGTAAAAGAAACTTATCCATAACGTTACTCCAACCAGCACTTCATGCAGATGATTTTAATTTCATTAGACCAAGAAACTGCAGCAATGACACCACCTTTTAGGTAGTTTTGCTAGTTCTTTTGGTTTGCTTACTGAAACTTGCCATCTACGTATCCAGGGAGCATTAATTACACCATTGAGTCTTGAAGCTAGAGCAAAAGAAAAGATTGAAACGAGGTCTCTGTTTCCAGGAGTTCCCATTCCAGTGTTGAAAAAACTTCCAAAAGCCACTAACGACATCAAATGTGGCAGGACACCTGTTAGGTGCAGTTGACCACCACCGTGTGCCTAGGCTCTGAGGACTTGAACTCCCTACTAGCTCTAGGGCCAGCACCTTTGGATAACACACTCACTTGTTCTGAGTTATTCTACTACAATTAAATCAGGTGAGTTGACATTTTCCCTTATTTCCCACACTTGCATACCAGAAAGTCACACCTTTTTTTTTTTTTTTTTTTTAGAAGAATATCGTAAGGACTCAATAATGCCTCCAAAAAACGAAGTCAAAGTCCTTACAGTCCCAAGGGTTTTGGCACAACTTGGATGCTTTGATGTGTGATTCTTAAAAGGAAATAGAGTGGTAAGTGCCTATCATGTAAGCTACCATTTATTGAGTGTAGACACCATGCTAGTCCTTTTACGGGTTTTTTTCCACTTATGCCTTAAAACACTGCTATACGAGAGGCACAACTGGGATTCCTATTTGGAGGTGACACCTACGCTAAGAAGAAATTAGATAATGCCCCCAAATACACATCAGTCCTGAGAGGAGTAGGATTCAGACCAAGGCTTCACTGTCTCTTAGCTGTGTGATTTTGTCACAGTTAACTAAATGGATCTTTTTCTAAATGTGCCAAGTGTTCTTCTTAGGCATGTCTCCTTTTTCAAATTTTATAATTCATAGTCTCTAGAAAACAAAAAAAAGATGTTTCCCTGTGATCTTTAAAAGTGGCAAAAAGGTGTCTTCAGAAAGAATGCTCTTTCCCTCTGCATTAGTTTGCTAAGGATTCCTTAACAAAGTCCCACAAACTCGGTGGCTTGAATAACAGAAACTTCCTATCTCACTGTTCTGGAAGCCAGAAGTCCCAGATCGAAGTGCTGGAGGGGTTGATTCCTTTCAGGCGGAGTGTAAGGGAAAATCTCTTCTGTGCCGTTCTCCCAGCTTCTGGTGGTTCCCTGGCAATTTTAGGTGTTCCTTAATCTCTAGATCTCTGTCTTCCTCTTCACAAAGCATTCACCCTGTACACAAGTCTGTGTCCAAATTTCCTCTTTGATAAGGACACAACCATACTGGATTACGGGCCCATCCTACTCTTGTATGACCTCTTCTTTACTAAACACAACCGTAATGACCCTATTTCCAAATATGGTCCTATTCTGGTTGGTCCTTCAAGATACGAATTTGGGGAGGATGCATTTCAATCCATAACACCACCCAAAATAAAGTGTGTTCACAGAAATTAAATGGAATAGGAACAGCTCCCCCTAAAATTTCACAGTGCACTACTCACTACTCATCATGAAACTTCCCTCTGTTTTTTAAAAAAGATTTATTTATCTATTTATTTATTTATCTATTTATTTATTTATTTATTTATTTATTTATTTATTTATGAGAGAGGGAGAAAGAGAGAAAGAGAGAAAGCCAGTGGGGGTTGGGCAGAGACAGAAGGAGACAAGCAGACTCCCTGCTGAGGGCAGAGCCTGAAGGGGATGGATCTCACAACCCTGAGATCAAGGCCTGAGCAGAAACCAAGAGTCGGGTGCTTAACTGACGTGAACTTTTTCTCTGCTTTAATTCAGCAAACCACAGATTGCAAACTCAAAAACATACAGGTGGATAATGATAGGCACGGAGCTGAGGGGTGCAAGTGAGTAGACATGGATTGTACACATGAAACATGTGGCCGGCGGTGAAGCAGGAACACGCGTGTCCCGCCCTCGGAGGGAGCTGCTTCCCAGTGCTAACCAATTGATGCCATAAAGAGAATTCTTCAAGACTTTTTGGGAATTCTTATGTTTATGTGTAATCACCCATACTAAACATAGATTCATACTAATCACCTACTCCACACACACACACACACACACACACACACACTCACCACACTGAACCACTATATAAGTTGGCAGATTCCAGTCCATAGTTCTGTAATTCCTGGTCCCATGTGCACATTTTCACCTCAAGGTTCTCCTCAGGCTGCAAGTGCGCTGTATGGAGATACTCCTGGGATCTCTTCTCTCTGCACAGTCTTTCTTGGCAATCTCAGGCCTCAAGATCAGCTCTCAAAATTTAACTTTTAAATGTTCTTTTACCCTGGCTTTTGGCCTGTGGTTCAGTCATACATTTCCAACCACTAGCCAGTTGGAATTCCCAACCTCAAACGAACTAATTATCTTCCACGAAGGATACCATCACTGCCCACATCACTTTCCACATCATGGGAAGCTATGGAAGCTCTGGCTTCCATCTTGTAACTTCTGTATCTAACAAATGATAAATCTGTTCCAGAGCCCCTTTCCAAGAGTTGGGAAGTTAAATAATGCTCACACAGATAATCCTTTATGTGACTTGAATGTAAATTCATCCTACTTTCTAGAGCAGCTAGCAACCCGGAGAGAAAATTAAAATGCCAACCAATCTTCACTGAGTGTTTTTGCAGTATTCCTAAGCAATTCAGTTGGCAGTCCCATGAAATTCTGGGAGCCAATAATGTATTTTGTCCTGTACGCAAAGCTGGTGATTTAAATCTTTAAACATTAAGCCTTTTAATGCTTCCCAAGAAGTTGGCCCCGCTAAACAGCACACACATGCACAGAAATACTAACCAACTAATAAACAAACTGATATTCACTCCCAGGAAAATAGAAAATGTTTTGAAAAAAAAGATTCTAACATCTATTCTGCGTTCTGCAGCAGAAATGGGTTATGTGGATCTGTTCGTGTGTCCAATGTCCTTGAATGGAAAATTGATTTCTTCCCAATCCCACTAACTATTGAGTAAATACTAAGAGTATTGTTTGAATAGGAATTAAACTATTCTCATTTCAGTGCACTGATGATTCTCCCTTTAACTCTGTGCCATTTCGCCATCCCTGCTAGCAGCACATCGAATTAGCCCTTAGCTGAAATGCTCAAAACATCTCTTAAGCTGACAATATGAGCATTTTTGGTGGTCCTGAGGTTAACTTTGTTCCATAGAAATGATAGGCAGAAACAATCTTTATACTTTTAATTGATATTTATAACAATTACAAAGACTGAAGTTCCCCTGGAGATTTTAAATTTGGTTTATAAATATTATTACATTTTACAAGGATTTTTAACCCTTAATTAATTAAGTACTCTAAGGTATTTCAATATGTCATTTATAAATGAGGTAATTCTTAAGTTCTGTTAAGTGTTTTTTTTTTTTTTTTTTTTTTAAGTTGTATTTATTTAAGTAATCTCTAGATCCAACATAGGGCTTGATCTCAAGACACTGGGATCAACAGTCACATGCTTTTCCGGCTGAGCCAGCCAGGCACCCCTAAATGCTTTTTTTTAAAAGATGTTATTTATTTATTCATGAGAGACACACAAAGAGAGGCAGAGACACAGGCAGAGGGCGAAGCAGGCTCCATGTGGGGAACCCAACGCAGGATTCGATCCCAAGACTCCGGGATCACAACCTGAGCCAAAAGCAGACACTCAAGAGCCACCCAAGAGCCCCTAAACGTTTTTAATATTAGTTGCAAATTTACTTTTAACTTGAAATCACAAATAGAAATTAGTTTTTCAAGTGCATATTTTAAAACCGCTTATAAGATACCTAAATATCTTAGGTAATTACAATACTCAAAATACACAGATTTTTGCTGAACAGCACTAAAAGATAAATATGAGTGTGGCTTTATTAGGCCTCTAATACCTAATCCCAAATCTGGGTCAAAAATATTTACCAATTAAGGAAAAAAAAATAGTGTCTTTGCACATTAAGGTTGCCTCTTCTAGTGTTGCAGTTGCTCATCATCCAGAAATTGTAGCAACCTCAAATATCTTTGCTTCAGACACCCAGAGCTGGTCTGTCCCTACACCAGACCTATACTGTTTCCAAAACTAACTCTTTAGCTCTTCTTGTAGTTCTTTTTTTTTTCTTGATACATAAGAAAAACAATTATTTTCTAATGGCCAATTTGGTCAAATATTATGTTGGAAGCAAGGAACTAAGGGCTTTGGGGCTTCTTCAGAGATTTGGAAGGCTTTGAAGGGTTTTGAGTTACAGAAGTGGCTTCCCTGGCTGCGGCCACCAGGAGAGGTGAAAACAGGCCAGGCGTGTGTGTGTGTGAGGATCAGTGACCTCGCATGGCCCAAGGCAAAGCTCACATCTAGTCAGTGAGCAGTAAGGAGATACTGAAGGTAAAATATTTGTGAAAGAGAACCATTATTTTCAGAGAATTTGTTAAAAGTGCTTTCAGGCTAATATTTACAGGAAAGCATGGTAGTCTATCCGATTAACATTTTTATAAAGTCCGGAGACACATTTATGTCAGAAGGTAAAGTTTAAAATGCCATTTCTTCATAATCCCATTTGTGTAAAATTCTGCTTAGTCACAGAAAGTAGAAATTTTAAGTGCCTTTCAAGATTTTTGTGAAAGTCAATAAAAGGTGGCTTTGAAAACATATTTTAAAAGGAAAATATATTCAAAAATAATTTTGGTGATTTCAAAGAAATTGTGAATAGCTAGACTAAGGTTTTATGTAGATTATGATTTTTTTGGTTTTACTTTTTAAAATAACTTCATAATTTATAGATACAATACTTACCATGTCTTCAACTTTTAAAAGGGCTACATACCATAGTGATAGATGGTAGATACAAATCATTTTTCAATCTTTATTAAGTACATTTTTTTCAAAAAAGATATAGTTAGGGAAAAATAAACATATCGTCCTCTTAATTCTCTCTTTTGAAATTTTTTCTCCAAGAATCAGTGAAAACTCCACATTTTAGGTCATTTTAAATTAACTAATAATGCAGTAGAAAACACAGAGTAGGAATGATTTCCTAGGCCATATAAAAAACCAGGTACTCTCTCAACTCTGGAATTAGGAACTGGTTTTCTCTTTATCATATCAGATGAATGCAGTCATTTGTACTGCATTCATTATAGAAGCAAGTAAACGCAATTATTGCTTCTTTTGCCATTTAAGTAGATCAGAATTCTCCAATCACAACATAAAACGTCAGATTTTATCATATTAAGTTAGCTAATACAACTTTAAATATTTAAATATTCTTAGCTGCTCTCAGGAAACAGGTTTCACTTGAAACCGCATCAAATTATAAAAGTAAAAATGTGAATTTTGCTTAAAAGAAACTATTGATATTTCATAGAGATTTCCAAAAAAAACAAAAACAAAAAACTAACAGAAAAACATGTACTCCTGAGATCACCTTGGGATAACTCACACCAAAAAGAGGACGTACAGAACCAGTAAGAATTTCTCACCTGGGAACAATATAAACCAAAAATTCCATAGATTCACTGTATTTAAAACTAGACATCATCCTACACATGGTAAAAAGTATCGCATAATAGTCCAGGGATAGTCTCAAACCTGAGAACACTTCATGGTTCAAGATCCAGATGGAAATGTAGCAGCTGGGGATCCCTGGGTGGCTCAGGGGTTTAGAGCTGCCTTCAGCCCAGGGTGTGATCCTAGAGACCCAGGATCGAGCCCCACGTCGGGCTCCCTGCATGGAGACTGCTTCTCCCTCTGTCTGTGTCTCTGCCTCTCTCTCTCTCTCTCTCATGAATAAATAAATAAAATATTTTTTAAAAAAGAAAGAAATGTAGCAGATAGAATGAGACAAACCCCACTTCTCCTGTGTAGGATCTCACAGAATCCCATATGTATACACTGTTAGTTGGATCTAAAGAAATGCTCCTGATAGAATATCCTTTCATTATTTTTTTGAAATTTGTTTATTTATTTGAGGGTGACAGAGAGAGAGCATATGAGCAGAAGAAGGGGCACCAGGAGTGAGAGAATCTCAAACAGACTCCTCCCTGAGTTCAGAGCCTATGTGGGGCTTGATCCCAGGACCCTGAGATCATGACGTGAGCCAAAACCAAGAGTTGGATGCTTAACCAACTGAGGCACCCAAGTGCCCCATTTTATTTTATTTTTTTTTCAAACATCTCTTTTGAGTCTTTCAGAGATAGGTTCCCCGGTAAAACACATAACACATTAATTTCAGTAATTTCCTTCTAATCTTTTTTTTAAAATAAGAATGATAAGAACTGCATTAGTGATACCTATAGGGATAAAAACTCCCATTGCTAGTTGTTTCTAACTTCAGAAAAATATATATCAATGAAGCATATCAAACATGACTCTGGTACACAGTTTGTTCTGAAAAAGACATATATTCAAATGAAATGATATCTGACTATGGCAGGTCTTTAAATACTACTAATAATGGCCATACAGTTCTGTTTATATGCTACTCCAAACTTCTTATATATTATTGACATACATTTATAACATTGTTAAATATGAAATTAACATACATTGTCAAACTTTAAATCAATCATGCTCAAATTTGCCCCTTCTTTCCAGAGAAAATTCTAAACAAAGTTACTGTACAGCTGTCTTCCACAATATTCTCTCTCCAGTGTCCTAATGGGACTTTCCTGGAACCAGACAACAATAGGAAACAAATTGTTTTATAGGCTACTGATTATTTTCCTGATTCACAGTTTTAAAATGGAGATGCAGTCAGAGGTTATGTGGCCAGAGTTATTTGTTAGAGTTTAACTATTATTTATCTAATTGAAAATAACAGAGTTTTCCAATATTAAAGGAGATTGAGAATTAATAGAGTGGTTAAGTGTTTGTAAAGTAGGAAAGGACAGCATAAACAGGTTCCATCAATCACTCAGGGGTGGGGAACATTAATGTCTTAACATCCATCAAAATCTCAGCCTTAAAAGTTCTGGAAGTGTGCAAAATTTCAGACATGTACCCCTCTAGCTTTTCAGACAACGCTTTTACACACACACACATTCATTACACATTTAAATCCAATGTAGATCCAAAGACAAGAAGATCTACAATTTGAGATTTGAAAGTCTATATAGATAAAATTGCAGCCAGAAATGGAGAATTGATAACAGAATGGATACAGTAGCAAATGTACCAAACATACATATATACACATATATATGCACAGAGATGAAATATCACTCCCAAAAGGGAGTCACTCATATTTGTGATTGACCCACTGAGGCATAATTTCAGGAGAAAGCAGTAAGTAGAGCAGCCCAGCTCCAAGCCAACAGCAACTGGGACCCTGCATCATGTTTATGAACACCTGCAACTTATATCATATGCACTTTCACTTGAAACACTCTGCTAAATCTGTAAAATTATTATAGTATGGTCTCATGCTCTGTCACACCGTGACTACCTTTGATCTGGGCCCATGGGGAGCATTTATTCATGTGGGTAGCAGCAACAGCTGTAAATACAATGCTAATACTATCGGGGTATTGAATTTCCCTTTATTTTCCAGCTGAAATCAGGGTTTATCTGCACTACATTCCCCATTTATTATACTTTTGAATTTCTTAAGCTTCAAGGTAACCTACCAAAGGTACTTGTATAAAAAACTGTGACCATCAGGTTCCACTGGAACAACAACAACAAAAATGATTTTTCCTGTTTCTCTTTGGTAAACAGAATTGACTGTTGCTAATAAATCTCGACCTTCACATCTAGGTCTTTTTGTCTTTGTCTCAGTAGCTATCGTTCATAGTTGTTTACTGTTCACAATTAATGATGCATGAAGCGGAAGGTGAACTATGCCCCAAGCACTCTATGTTCATCCCCACGTGATAGAACAGAGATAAAAAGACAGGACAGTAAAATAGAAAGTGAATGAATGTATCAATGGACTAGTATAAGGAAATGTCCCATAAGACTAGTGTCTTCTGGTTCTAATAGTGCACTTTCTAGTAAATTCCTCTTTACACTCTACTTGCTATTCCTCCTTCACTGTTTTCCATATCAAAGTCAAACTAGACGAATAACATCCCTTCTGTTCAGGTTCATAGGGCCTCAAAACTAGATTAATGGGTAGCATCTAATCAGTTCACTTGCCTTCATTCTTTCTTTCCTCTAGTCCACATGCCATATGGTAAAGAAGGAGTCTTGTGCCATTCCACTGTTAAAACATTTTCATTTAATGAGTACTATTGCCCTCAAAGCGCAGATCAAGCATCTTTAAACTGACCTTATGACTATTTTGTGGGAAAGCAAGGAAAGATTTTTTTAAAGTCCTGATTTGTATTTATATTCAATGATCCTATAAGGAGACTACAACTCTCTCCTCCTCCTCCTTCTAGTCAGATTCCATAAGCTTTTGGACAATCTCGCTACTCAAAGTGTGGTTCACGAACCAGTGGCAGCACTCTTACCTGGGAGCTTCCTAGACAAGAAGAATCTTAGGTTCCACCCCAGACAGCTCAGTCAGGATCTCCATTTTTAATAAGATCCATCTATGCACATGAAAGCTTGAGAAGCAAACTTTAGAGGAAAAGTTGTGTTAGGAGAAAGATCCCTACCTTTCTTGCTATTCTTAGGCCACTGTTCTGCTGGCTTCTTTACAGTTTTGTAGTCAACTGACCTGTGGTCTACAACCTGTAAATCTACTAGTCCTCTTCAATCATCCACATAGTGACTCTCACCAAATTCACTTTTCATCTGGATACCTGGCCAGAAACCACCAACTTTACATCTTGCATGCTGTAGTTAAGAGTGAAAAGTATTTATATGAGGCACTTGATAAGAATACATGCGTGTGTTTTCTTCAACAATAATAAATGAAATCTGTTTAAGACTGAGAGAAGTGTGAGAAGAATATTGTTTGGATTGTGGATAGTGTTTGGGCAAACAAATGATCTTCAGTGGGATAGAGAAAAAGTTAGATGGGTCATTGCCAACTGAGATTATTAATCTTGGCCAGGAATCCTTGATTACTCTATTACCATTATTTATGCTTTTGCTTCTTTTCCTTGACAGAAGTGTCTAAAAGAAAGTGCTCATTTCAATTTTTCTTTATTCACCTGTGTTCCAAGACTTTCCTGGAGCAACATGTCAATATAGAGTGTCCGTATTCCCTAAATTGATATAGGCCTAACCTACTTGTGGCATTCTAAGGGAAATAACACCGGGACCCATCCTCTCTAGTCTCTGACACAAATACCATCAGTTTCTCAATCCCATGACCCCTCAGTTGTGACTGAAATTCCCTCTCTGAATTTTTTATTTAAATCCTTCACATTGTTTAAAGGCCCAAAGTTAGGAACTCTATAATCAACAGTTAGAGCAAAATCTTTTAATTTTAGTTCAAGAATACTGCTCCTTTATGATTTATGGTGTTTATCACATTATGCCTTGACTAGAGACAAGTCCACTCCTAGACCACAGTTTTTTGTTTGTGTGTGTGTGTGAAGTTTTGTTTGTTTAATTTTTGCTTAGATACCATGTCTTACATGAATATTAAATCCCTCAGAACAGATAGTACTGAGCCTTAACTTCAATCATTGCTCAAAAACTATTAACTATATGCCAACAGCCTGAACTCTGTCATTTTCTAAGTCCTTGATGTATTCTTTTTCCTAATTGAACCAATGCATTATTTTTTAAAGGCGCTGCCCTCTGTTCTAGGAATACCTTTCATCAAATGTCTGAAAATTTATTGTAGGTATTATGTATTCCTTATAGAGAAATTACATACATACAGTTTCTTTTGATAAAAATTCTGGCTTCAAACTTCAAGGTCATAAACCTAGCTTAAATTTGTGAGATGAGCAACATTCTATTAGACTTGAGCTCTGTATTTTGGTAATTTAACAAAATCTACAAGAGAATTTTATATTCTGTTCCAACTATCTTGTATGGCCAGAGTAAAATTTTCAGCCTCAGTGGTCAGACAGAAAGTAGGTCCAAAACCCTGATAATGTGTACCCAAGAGAGAAGCATAGTCTTCTTCTTTTCCCCACCAAAGAAACTGACTCCTACTACAGCTTCATAAATTGCCAAGTTTTGCTGGAGTCGGTTATGTCAAATGTGCATTTCATATTTAGTGAAAACACAACCAGGGCTAATTTTCCTATGACAATTTTAGACATTGTAAATTGCCAGGTGTCCTTTGTGGTAAGAATTGCATATAGGTGTCTCATAAGTTTTCTATTAAAAAACATTTCAAAACAAAGCAGAAATCAACTATATCAATAAAATCTTTAAAAGGGGCATTCAATGTGTTATTTGTTTCTGCAAGTACCACTAAAAAAGTGCACATATATTTAAAAACCATAAAATTCAGGACACACAGAAAGACCTCACATCCCTTTATGAAATAAATAAAACAAAAGCAAGATATACATCTCATTTTAGGAGAATTATATAGGGTAAAAAAGACAAAATGAATTATAAGGCAATAATATTTCTTCATTTGTATGGCCACAGACAATGTTGAACCACAAAGAAAGAGGGAAAATACCTGTTTCCTATTCTCTCCCTCAACCCTAAATCTGTTTAGAGTTTACACTTCTGCTGATGCCAATTATCCTTTAATATTATTAAATTAATTCATTCTATTTCAAAATTTTTCACCTGCCCTTAATTTTCTGAATGACACTATATTAAGAAAGAAAAATGTCCTTATTGACTTGTTCAAATTATCAATCTTTAATTTGCCAAAGGGACAGTAAAAATTATTATTCATCTTCTAAGGAAAAATGAGAATCCCATTATAGATAGCCTACAGAAAATGTCCTAAAGGCAGTTCTTACATACAATACTGAAAATCAAAGTGGAATGTTCCAGGTAATCTCATCTATAATAAATTAGAGTCTTTCTGAGTAGGACTTTATTATAGATGTCAGATTTTTGTAGGAGTAAAATTGAAGGTGAATTTTATTTTTAGTTCATAGTCTTCTTAGGCAAGATACTTTCTTCATACATACTAAGAAAAGAATACTAATTTTAAAGGTAGAAATAACATTTTAGCCCAAAGAATGGCCTCCCTTCTGCAATAAATTAGAAAAATGACAAATTTAAACCTTCATTTGTTTTTAGTTGAATTTTTAATTGTTTCCCAATCCATTGTGTACGATTTAAGGAATAGGAAGCCAAATACATTTACTACCTCAATTTTCTCTGCTCCAGGAAGGCAATGAGTATACAGATATGAGAAATGCAGATGATTAACAACCTGAAAAATTGAACCTCCAAAGGAAAAAAAGTCTCCATAGTTTATTTCCCTTTCCCCAACCCCTATCCCCCAAGCACGATTAGCTCTTGATTTTTATAATTTTATTTTTGTTGCTGCTGGGAAAAGCCTGTCCTTCATCTTTTCCAAACTATATAACATAGACATGGAGTTAAAGAAGGCTCCCTCGGGATCATCCTTCATTTGTCACTGAGGAAATTATAAATAAGGAAGTGGAGTGATTTTGTTTAGATTACTCAGCTCAGTAGTGAAGAATGGCGACTAAATCTTTAAATTTGTTCTAAAATTCTCTGGAAGGAAGAAGTTCTTGAAGTCAAAATGCCAGTGGGAGTATGAGGATGTATTTCTTGATTACCTGATTCAAAGTTGACCTACATAATTAGAAAAAAATCTTATATATGAATGCACTGGGTCACAAAATCAGCTATTTCTGGCATTTTCGCTATTGTAAAATCTTCTTACACAGACATAGTCTGAGAAACCCCAAGTATTATACCAAATTATTCATAGGGACATTTCATTCTGATCAAAGTGAAAAATATTCTCATACAGTTTATCTTAGAGCCTTGGCTTTATCACCAAAGCAAATGTCTTTAAGTTAATAGATAGATGATAGATGATTGATAGATAGATGATAGATAGATAGATAGATAAACAGTATTGACCTTACCAGAAGTGGACATTAAATTCCTCATATACAATTTGTGTATAAACTATTAAGAGCTAGTTTATGTCATTTGACTTTCTTTTTATTTCAATTGGACCCAAATTTGGCATAACTTAGAATCACCCAGAGATTTGGGAGAAAATTCATATGCCAAAGCCTTATGTGAGCTCCATTGAATCAGAATTTCCAGAACGTGACTAATTTTCCTAAGCTCTCCAAATAATTCTGAAGCTATCTAAGGTTTAGGAACTACAGCAATTGTGCAGTGTTGACTAAGATGATGTATCGTGTGTGTGTATGTGTGTGTGTGTGAGGGTGGGTGGGTGAGTGTGGGTATGGGTATAGCTATGTAGAGGGTATAGTGAAGAAATGTGCATTTTAGTTTTAATTTGGGTTCATTATAGTTTGGGGTGGTTTTTTTGGAGGGGTTTCTGTGGGTTTTTTTGGAAACAAGCAAAACTTCCTTTCAATTTTTTTTCAATAATACTTTGATAAATAGTGTCTTGAAAATTGGATGTCAAACATTTTTGTATTTTAAGACATAGACATGTTGGTCAATGTAAAAGACTTTTATTTCAATTTGAGTAGGGCATACACAGAATTCAAAACTAAGACTTCACTTTCACCACCAAATTAAAAAAAAAAAAAAAAAAGAACAGTAAGACATTGAGTCGATTTAGTCAGACAAAACAGGAACCGTCGATGTTATGTGAGTAGCAAAGAGGATATGGCCTCACACACTCGTTCGGAATCCCCATGCAAAAGCACGTTTATAGCACATAATTATCATTGCAGCACTGTATTACTTTGTGACACATATGGCATTACCAGAAAGAATTTACTAAATGTCTGCATCAGAAGTTTAAGTCACAGATATGTACTTGATAATAGTATTTTCTTTTTGTGTGAGGGGCTGTTAAAAGAACATATGGATTATGCTATGCATTTTAGAGAAGTTGAATTAACACGAATTTGTGTCAAAAAATTCTAATGTTGGGGTTAAAAAAGAGAAAATATGTCTAATAAGAAGAAAATTCATGCTTTAATTTTACATAAATTGAAGTGATGATGGGATAGGATTTTACATGCTAAATAATGTGCACGCTAACCTCTACGAGCAGAATAAATTTAGAAAGTAGAGAAAGTAATCTTTGAAATTGCCAATATAGCATCTATTTTTAAGTCACAATAATTCACTGGAGCATAGAACATAGACTATACCTTGCTCAAATTATCCAGAAACATGTTAAAGAATAGATGGGGGAGTATTTCTGTTTCCACTATTCAAAATCTGTGGCTCTTAATTTAATACTGAAAACATTCCCCGAGTTACTTGGGTTTATGAACGATCTGAATGTTATCTCCATCTGTCTTAGACTGCGTTCCGTGGAAACAGACTGTGAGCTGGCAAGTGGCGTGCAGAAATGTTCCTAGAGACAGCTCTGAGAAATACCTAGGAAAAAAGTGAGGGAGGCAAGGTTAGCAGAGGGAAAAACTGAGTACACAGTGGTTTTAGTTGAGACCTCTGACAATTCTGCTGGGACCTGCGGTGCTGTAATGGTTCTTCAGAATTGTCCCAAATACAAGATAGAAGGTCAGGCTTTGTAGGTCCACCCACATCAGCCAGTCATTAGTAGTGCACTCCTCATCCACCCTCTGGAAGAAATGTAACTGGAAGTGAGGCAGTTGTTTGGAGCTAGGGCAGTTTAAAGCGAGAGACTCAGTTGTAAGAAACCAGCAGCTGATAAAGCAGTAAGTACATTAACCCTCCTAAAGAATGGGCCTGAGTCCGTTATACTTCAATAGAGCTGATTAATAATAATAATAATAATAATAATAATAATAATAATAAGGATCGGAATAGAGCACCATTGTATCCCCTACAATCCACTCTTGTTCTACTTAGATCTGCTTGCTTCTTGGAATAAGCTTGTCCCACTAGGGAAGAGCTTCCTGAAGCCCTTAGAGGAAAAGACCAGTAGGACAGACCAGTAGGACTGTAGCCCTGACACTGCAGTTGAATTCAAGGTCATAGGTATTACTCATCAGCCCTCTATTCCAGCACACATTCTGAATTTCTTGCATTGCTAGATTGGCATTTCAGGTTCTCTTGCCTGCAGGGGTGACCCAGATCCTCATTCCTAATGAATCTTAGCCCTTTCTCAGGCCACAGTTGTTCTATTATCCATTTACCATCGAAGTGAACATGAAAAACAAAAAATGCTTCAATGGATTACCTGACTCCGGTCTCCCTGTTGTACTACAATGACCCTTTTTTCTCCAGATAATCAAGTTCAATTGCCAATGTCAATAAGATAATTCATCTCCTCACCTGCTGGTCTCTTAGTATGAAAGGCCTGAAGTGATTGGTCAACATATTTTGCTTAAAAGTCGATGAGAGAAAAAAAAAAAAAAGTCGATGAGAATCTTACTGTGTCCCCTGGTAAATGTATTCCCCCTTTGAGAACAAGGACCTCTATATCCACAGCAATATTGGAAACACAAAATGAGTCACTAGAAGTAATGCTATCATTTATACTTCCACTTTTAACAAAAAGATTTTATTTATTTATTTGATAGAGAGAGTACAAGCAAGGGGAGCTGCAGAGGGAGAGGAAGAGGCAGGTTCCCCACTGAGTAGGGAGCCCAACACGGAGCTCAACCCCAGGACCCTGGGATCATGACCTGAGCTGAAGGCAGATGCTTAACTGAATGAGCCACCAAGGCATCCCTATACTTCCACTTTTGTTTCCTGGGTCCATATATTCTAGTTTTCGGGGCACAGCATCATATAAATGCCCATCCTCTCCAGGTGGACAGACAGGACCAGATGGCACCAGTAAAAACCTTCTTACAATCTTTTTTTTTTTAAGATTTTATTTATTTATTCATGACAGACCCAGAGGTCTGTTCTCTCAGACCTGGTGACAGGTGCATCTTTAAGAGACCATTCTATTTCTCAGTCAGGCTAGGAGCTTATAGGTGGCACAGTATGTGATAGGTTCATATGCCCACTGTGGGCTCTAAGGTAGGTTCCTTAGTATAACATGGTTCTATCTGGAATCTTCTATTGGTGGGTCAAAGAACCTACAAACTCTTCGATTCTGGCATTGGCTGAGGCCCTGTGTGCAAAAGAGGCAAACGCATACTCAGAACGGGTGCCGGTCCTGACCAATGTGTTTATTGTTCTCTCGAGGTGAAAGGGTCCAATATAGTTGGTTTCTTCCAAGTGATTTGTTGTTCTCAGGTATATAGGGGCTCAGTATTTGGTCCTATTGCTGGCAAGGTAAACATTCAGCAGTGGCGATAGCTAGCCCAGACTTGATGAGTCGGAGGCCATGCTATCAGGCCCATCTCCACTTCCATGACTACTGTCCATCAGGTCAACTAGTATGCTGGTTTTCAGGTACTTGATGACAGAGCCTAACTGAGATCAACTGGCCAAGTCATTCTGTCCACTTGTTTTTTATTTATTTATTTATTTATTTATTTATTTATTTATTTGATTGTTTGTTTGAGAGAGGGAGAGAGAACACAGAAGCACAAGAGGTGGTGGGCAAGGCAGAGGGAGAAGCAGGCTCCCTGAGGGGAGCCTGATGAGGAACTCGATTCAAGGACCCCAGGATCACGATCTGAGTCAAAGGCAGACGCTCAACCACTGAGCCACCCAGGTGCCCCTACTTGTTTGTTTAATATCGTTTCAATGGTGAATGTTTTCAGTGGGTGTTTACATCGGATGCCAGGGCAAGAACATCTTACTGCATGGCAATCCCTGCAGATCCGTTTCCATGCCTTTTCCCAAGACCTCCTCAGCCAGAACTTCCAGTCTTTCCCTTTCTGGTCCCTGTTCGATCAGTGCCAACACCCATGAGCCCCTGTCTATTCTTATTTTGTTTCATTTTCCTATTCACACAAAGTAGATGACTGAGTGCACCACCCAGAACTCTGCTCTGTGGAAGGAGTTCCAGTCACCACTTTTTTTCAGGGCTGTCCTGAGTAAGTGGAATAGAGAGCAGCAGTTCATCTTCAGCTGTCACTAATAAACTAAGCCAACTTCTTAATCAACCTAGCCGGCCTCTTCCTCCTCAATAAGATGGTCATAAGGGACCCCAACACCCACATAAAGCCAGGGGTGAGAAGTGCTAGATAAGATGATAAGAGGGTTGGGGCACCTGGGTGGCTCAGTGGTTGAGCAACTGCCATCAGCTCAGGTTGTGATCCTGGGGTCCTGGGATGGAGTCCCACATCGGGCTCCCTGCAGGGAGCCTGTTTCTCCCTCTGCCTGTCTCTCTCTCTCTCTCTCTCTCTTTCTGTCTCTCTCTTTGGGTCTATCATGAATAAATAAATAAAATATTTAAAAATAAATCATAAGAAGGTTTTTACTGGTGCCATCTGGTCCTGTCTGTGCTTGGAACTTGTGGAATCACTTCCATTTATACTGGATGACTGCTCAGCTTGCCGGAGCTTATTATGACTTGGGGGGTCAGCAAAATCTTACTAAAGAAGGCCATCTGTGACCACATTAGACTGGTGACTTGATGTTCCATGGTCAGGTCTCTGCAAAGGACCAATGACATTACAGTCACAACTTTCTGAATGATAGATAGTTTGCTACTGCCTGGATCTGCTCCAGACCTCTTTCTTGCTTAGGGCCCCACTCAAAGCTGGCGGCCTTTCACACGACCAGTATATATAAGAGTTAGAAGAGAATTTCCAAATGTATAATATGCTGTCCCCAGATCTAAATGAAACAAAACAAAAACACCCAAGAATTGTGTTTCTTTCTCTTTGTGGTGTGAGGTGAGATACAATAGAATTTATCTTTTACTTTAGAAGGATGTTGTAAATTCCCCAGGCCCTAACCCCACTAAGCATTTCATATAGGTAGGCTCCTGAATCTTCACAGTTTGTCTCCTACCCTAGGAATGCATGGGTCTTAACACAACACACATACTTTGTGCTCATCTGGTTCTATTCGCATGATGTTTTTATTAGACCAATGTGATATACCACAGGGTATCAGTCCAGGCTCCTTTTTGATGACATTATGGCAGACAGTATGGGGTTTTAACATGGACTTGGGGCAACACAGGAAATGTATAATACTGTCTGTGTTACATAAGTGCAAATCACTTTCCTGACATGTATGGGATGGAAGGCTTTTATCAGCTCAAAGACAGTATATTGTATATCAGAATTTTTGTTTATCTATACTAGTGAAAATACCGCATGCAGTATAACAGCTGCAATTGAAGCCACTAATTGTTTAACTTTATGGAATTTCACTGTCATCCCTCATGATCAATCATACTTCTCTAAAGCCCAGGTTGGTTCATTTAGCAGGAATATCATAGAGACCATCCTCTCTTCTGTTAGCATGATACTAATCTCTGTCATTCAGTCCCAAGACACAGTATTGATTTACTATACTGGAAAGAAAACGATTCAGAGGCTTCTAGCTGGCCTTCTCCCCTATAATAACTGACACCCCAAACATCAAGAATTACTTGAGGATTCTCCGTCAACTACCAAGTATGCACATTCCAGTTTTGCATTGGAGAAATGACCACAGGGTAGGTTCATGGCTGGGACCTGGGCCAGGATGCCACCTATTACCTGGCCACCACACACCCCCAAGCTAATAGGAGGCCAAGTTGGCACTTTGAGTCCTCGAGCAATGACATTCATTTAGATGCATTGTCCAGTAATCTTCTACAGATCTGGGTAATTCCTTCTCCCCCATGCACATTTACAAGAGTTAATGTTTATAATTCACTTTAGAAACAAAACTAGGGAATTGGAACTGAATACACTTGTTGCACTGTCGCAGGGTCTATCCTCATAGGAATTTGGTTTCTCCTTCAGTTAATGGGTTCCAGCTCTGAGAATTGGTTCAGGTACAGAAACTAAGGAATCACGACTGTTTACTGGGGTAGCCATCTTCCATCTCCTGCTTATCCATCCTTGATTTTTCTTGGTTGTATAAATTAAATAGTACCCTTACGGACCGCCCTCTGCTCTTGTCTGTGGAATACCATCTCTGTACCTCTCTGAAGGGTGAGCTTTCTTGGCCACCACCCCGAATGGGGTGCCACTGATTGTAATAATCACACACACCTTGCACCACCACCTGACCTTTATTACTTTGGAATCATATTGTCAGCATTGCTGGAAAGGAGCCCATTTCTACGACAGCACATCCTACTATCAGCCCTGGCCTAGGTAAGGACAGACGTTACTGAACTTCTCAGTGATGCTGATGTCACTCTATGGAAGATTTATTTGTTAAAAAGGTTTATCCAAGAGTGCGAATTTCATTGATATTTCTAGCTTAAAGCACAATAATACCATTTTTTTTGGAGAAAAAATACATATATCACAGGAAACTAAGGGACTGAGCAACTGAGAACACACAACCACATTGTCTTCCGATTTTAATTATTTGAAATGTTTGTGTATTTTTCATTGCTGAAACAGCTACAAGAATTTTATGGAGAATCATTTCCTCCCACTGAACTTTTCTCAGGTTTGCAGAGGTACTGAGAGTTAGTAAAACCTGACGGAATCTGCATTAAGGAAAGAAATGAGACTTTATATCAAGAACTGAGATATTCCTGAAATGAATACACATATGCAGAGAACAACAATGATATCAAGTACCACAGATTGTGGATGAAATAAAATGTAGCATTTTTCTTGGGCAAGGCAATTTGGGCATCCTGGAAATTAGAAACTAATGAGGTCATTTAGGTTTTGTTTTGTTTTTATTTTTTTTTTAACCGTGGAAACTACTAGTAGATTATTCCAGGTGGGCTTCAATCCCTAGTGTTTTCCCAAATTTCAAGGTCACACCTCCAGTACTATGGTGGATTGTATGATAAACGCTGCGGAACTCTGAAGTTTCACCATGGAATGCAGTGGCCTGAAACTAATCTGGTAGCAACAAGCTAAGTAGCTGCTATTACCTACTCACTTTATGTTAATTCTGTAATTACTCAGGTGGAAATACAGGTAGAAAAATCATTAGAACTGTCTTTGATAAACATTTTCTTTTGGAATCACGTTTGCTTATTTTTCACTTAGAGTTTTAAGAAAATGAAGAATATTAGAGCGAGGTGGATAATCTAAGAAACGTCACCTTACACATGAGAAACCTGGGACCCCAAGGTCTGTCTTAGACCAGATGTGTCTCATGCAAACGTTTCATAGTTCCCAGCGAGATATGAAATTTCAAGTTTTCTTTCTTGAAAAGATCTAGGATTGACATTTTGACCAGTCAGAAGGTAAGTGACTTAATTATACAATATAACGTTTTCAATGATTTCTCAGACTTCCCAAGAAACCATGTCACATTTTCTTGATTTTCAGAATTTTACTCAATGTCAGCCTCAGGAACACTTACTCCTAGTAAAGAGTAAGGAAAATAGTGCTTTATTTCCTCATTTTTTTTTTTTTTTTTTACCTAATGGTTCACTGACAAGAACACAAAATCAAATGTTAAAAGACAAAATATTAGAGTCTATCTATACTACTAAATATACAACTTCAATTATATTTCAGTCTTCTATTTCCTTAAAACTATGAATAACTTTAAATTTGTAAGGAAAAAAAGCAAAGAAATTCTTTTGGCTTTAAAAAAATTAATGTGTAATATTAGCTTATGTTCTGAAATTTTCTTTTGTTCTGAAGAATTTATTTATTTATTCATGTGAGACACAGAGAGAGAGGCAGAGACATAGGCAGAGGGAGAAGCAGGCTCCATGCAAGGAGCCCGATACGGGACTCGATCCTGGGATTCCAGGATCACACTCTGAGCCAAAGGCAGATGCTCAACCATTGAACCACCCATGTGCCTCCAGAATTTTCTTTTAAGACAACTTTATGTCAATTTACCTCAAAATTTACTTCTCTGGAATATTTCAGAATGTATAGTCTTTGAGTTGGCTTTAAAAAGTTCTCACGAGTATTAAAAAAACACTAAAGTAATTTCATGTACTTGCCACTTCAGATTTGGAATTATTCTGTAAGTCTCATGACAAAAAAATCACAATAATATTTTCAAAACTATTCTAAACTTCCATTAAATGAAAGAACAGAAACTAAATCTCCATTTGCCACCTTCAAGGGACTTAAATCAGATTGATCGTCTTGGTTTCACAGTTTAACTTCAATTTAGATTCAAATTTTGATCAGTATTATTTTGATAACTTACTAACAATAGAATCTAAGCACAAGAAACAAGCTATTTGCTGCTCCTCTTCTTGGAGGTAGTATTAGTCAACCAGGTAAGCCTGTTTTCTTAAAATCATTGTTCATTACATGTTTTTGCTGGCCTCTCTATTAAAGTCACTCTTGAAACTGGAGGCTTTGGTGGTGACATGTCGATAAACAGAAATAATCATCCAAGTACTGATAACTTTTTTTTTTAAGACTTTATTTATTTATTCATGAGACGCAGAGATACAGGCAGAGGGAGAAGCAGGCTCCACGCAGGGAGCCCGGTGCGGGACTCGATCCTGGACCCAGGGATCATGCCCTGAGCCAAAAGCAGATGCTCAACGACTGAGCCACCCAGGTGTCCCATAACTCATGTTTTTTAACAGAAAAGTAAATACTCATTAAATGCTAACAAATTCATGCAGGAATCTAAATAAAAAAGGGGCAAACCTCTTTCTTTAAAAACAAAACAAAACAAAAAAAACCAAAACTCTAAAGCCAGCAGATCAGAAAATGGATTCATGACTTCAACACATTGGCAGCAAAATCATTCCCTAGAAGCACTAATCTGTGACCTAGACACTGAAGAATAAGATGAAAAGACAGAAAACACAATATCATCTATGATATCAATTTAAATGAACACAAAGGAAACATGAGTTTTTATAACTAAAAGCATTCTCTTTATTCAACACTCACATTTTTAATAGTAATTTTTTAAAAGGTGATTTCCATGATTATCTTCCTCCAGAAGAGATAAAAGAAGAGATAATTGCTCTTCTACTGTCTTCAAAGATGGCTTCCCTTTCCCATAAAAAGGCTGAAATGTACAAAGGTAGGTAAGAGAGTGAAGGGGCTGGACTCACATATGGTAGGTTGCAGCACACTCAGAAGAAGTGCACCTGGGAAGAGTCCAAGCTTCTCCAAGTGATGCTCCAGATTCCATAGGAGACTGAAGAGCGTGGAGGTCATGCCCACTGCCAATGACTGCATGGCCTAGTTCACCGATATGAAAACAAGGAAAGAAGTTTGAACATGACCCCCAGTCATGCTGACTGAAGACCATATGAAATGCCTGTGGCTAACATTTCTGAGGACTTACAAAGGCACCCCCACCTTTCTATACATTAGGACTATTAACACATGGGATTTTCCCAACAACCCTGTGAAGACTTACAGATGAGGAAACTATATCTGCAACAGGTCAAATAACTTACTCAAGGTTTCACATGGAGTATGAAGCAGTCAGGGTATAAACTCTAGGAGTCTGGCCCTTAGACCTATACTCTTTGTTTTTTAAAGATTTTGTTTATTTATTTATTTGAGAAAGAGGGCATGCACGTGCAAGAAGAGGGAGGGGGCAGAGAGGGTGCTGAGGGAAAGAGAAAAGGAGAAGCAGACTCCCCACTGAGCAGAGAGCCTGAGGTGGGCTGGAAGGCAGACACTTAACTGACTGACCCAAGCACCTCTCCAGACCTGAACTCTTAACTACTGTGACATCTTCAAAAAGTTAACTGTACATCCCAGTGATGGTGTTCTATAAACAGACAGATAAATAATCTATAAATCAGTCATAGTCAGTCAAAGGTGTATATGTTTGTTATACACGCACATGTACAAATACATACACATATATATTAAATGAATACATGTCTGTTAGGACATTAATTCTCTATTAAATTTCAGTTATTATCTCTTAAATGGACTTATACACCTATGAGGAGAGTGTACAACCAGTTTAAATTTCATAGTTTCTAACTCTAGTTTATGAGAATTCTAAATTTAGTTTCTGTAATTTAATCTAATACTTTGTCTAAATCCCTATTCTCTCCATCGCATTTATTTAATCATCCCTCAGGTAAAGTCAGTGAAATTAGAAATTACTCTATAACTCCAGGTTAAAAATCAGTTAGCTCTGAATTTAAATCTGGAAAGTTCTTCCTATCATATTGCTTCTGTGGCCTTTCATTCTTTCTGTCTGGTCTTTGAATATCCCTGTACCTGAGGGAGATCTGCAGATGGCATGGCTTCATTGTGACTGTAGGACCTTTTCAATCCTCTCATACCTCTATAGGTATGGGAAATTGTTGAATTGCTCTTCTAGCATCCCGGGGACTCCAGAGTCTCCTGGAGCTTTCCTAGGTCTCCTCTCCAGTAGACCATCCTGGCCACCATTTGTCTGCCCAGTTGGGCACAGCTCTGGTCTAGGCTTCCTCTGGAAGGCTGTTTCTCTCCCAGCTGTAGTCTACTGGGAAGACCTGGATCCTCTCTGTTCTTGGATCCCCCCAAACCTATCTGGGGATATTGCTCCTTTTCCCTGCCAACCTGGCAGAGATGACCATCTTTTAGCACCATCTTTAGCACCATCTTTTCTGAGACCACACTAGTATCTAACCCTGCAGTGGTTAGCTTTCCTCTTGTTAACCTTTCCTCTCTCAGACAGTGAAATGTTATCTCCTTTGGTTTGGCTTGTTTGTTTTTAAATATTTTATTTATTTATTTGAGAGAGAGAGCAAGAGCATGAGTGGTTGGGGGGTGAGGGGAGAAGGAGAGGGAGAAGCAGACTCCCTGCTGAACAGAGCCCAATGAGGGGTCATGACCCAAGCGGAAGGCAGACGCTTAATTGACTGAGCCACCCAGGTGCCTCTGTTATCTCTTTTTGGGAGGAAATCTGCCACTTATAGTTTCATGAATTCTTCCCAAAATTATGGTTTATGGATAAATTATATGCTCCGATTCTTTCAGGCTCTTATTTTTTAAGAACACAAAAATTTCATTGTTTTTTTTTTATAAGATAGTCTCTCTCTAAGATATGAAAACTGCTTTGTCAAATTTAACTCTGAGGCTAGACTGCCAGGGTTCAAATTCCAGCTCTGTCACTTACTAGTTTTACGGTTATTTAAATGCTCTGGTACTCAATTTCCCTGTGTGTCTGTACATACATATATAGTAAATTATACATGTTAAATAATACATATACTACTTACCTTATAGAAATGTGATGAGTATTTGATAAATATGTGAAGCACTTGGAGCACAGGAGGCACATAAAAGCATTAACTGTTATTATTATTGATATTATTATCAGGTAAAAGCTGGGTAAAGAATCTTAGACCTAGAAAAATGCAGGAAAGAAAAAGCTGGCTCAGTACCTATTAATTTTATCCTGACCCCAATTCTTCTTATTTAGTAAGAATATTTTGTGAAGAAGGAAGATTGGTTTTTCTTAAAATTAATCAATAAATTAATTCTAAGAGATTTACTAATGTGTTACATTTCACTAATGTGGTGAAAGAAAAATATTAATTCAATTTCTTTTACTTCAAATCCACTCTATTGTCAGCTGATCTGCTCGCAGGCAATGAGAAGATATCTAGAATCCACTGGAAAAAGGAAACTATTTTATAATGCCATCTAAATCAAACCCTGTGAAATATTTGATTTTTTGACAAATATTTCCTGAGAGTCTTACAGTATAGTTTCATGCTAAATGTCAAGCTGCATGCCAAGATTAAGATCTATAATACTTTTTCTTTTATTTTCTAGGAGGTTACCAGACAGAGAGATAAATAGATATATGCATAAAACTAAGTACTCTTTAGGATAAAAAGCATTTTAATTAGGTCCCAAGTTGCTATGGAAGGCAGAAGGTGCATTTAATACCGGTTTAGACAAGATCCAAAAGGATTTCATGGGGAATATGACATTTGAGCAGAAACTCAAGAGAAGGATATACGCAAAAGGGTGCTGACAAAATCTTAACAACTGTCTGAAAAAATATATACGTGTATATAGGTATATATATATGCCTAATTTTATTTTTTATTTATTTATTTTTATTTATTTATTATAGTCACAGAGAGAGAGAGAGAGAGGCAGAGACATAGGCAGAGGGAGAAGCAGGCTCCATGCACCGGGAGCCCGACGTGGGATTCGATCCCGGGTCTCCAGGATCGCGCCCTGGGCCAAAGGCAGGCGCCAAACCGCTGCGCCACCCAGGGATCCCTAGATGCCTAATTTTATTATAAAAATTAATGATATAAACATATTTAGCACACAATTTACAAATAATAAGATATACTATAATTTTTATTGTAATTTCCATATAGACAGATTCTCACAGTATTCATTGATTGTTGCTAACCTCTTGTGTCTATAGACAGTCTATGTTTGCAATTAAAAAATGAACACAATTGCAAATGTCCAATGTTGGAACTTTAATAGTGTGTCAAGTTTATAGAATTGATGATAGTTTTTGAATACTAAGAATATATTTCTTCATTTTGGGGGGCTATTTGCTATCTAAAAACCACAAGCATGACATACCTTCGAGTTTAATTCACATTATTGACACTTTCCTCATGATTTTTTGAGTCTAGAGACAATCAACCAAAGGACAGATCCAACTCTGATTTTTAGTGCTTGCTGACTTCCTTGGTGTAATACTCCCAGCATGTCTGATTGCCAGCTCCCAAGCTACATCACGTCAGTGAAAACAACCTTGAGAAGAGATTTGCAGCGGCACATTATACTGTAAACATAAGTAGCATAAAAACATAGAAAAATAGTAAAATGTGGTCAATTAGGAAGTCATAATTTTTAATGTTGCTTGCCTTTGTTTATTATATAACTTATTTACTGTAATTATAATTTATTTACTGTAAGTTTATATAATTTGATTTTTTAGATGATTATGTTAACAACTGTCTCATAAACTCTTGAAATCTCCTCCACGACAACTCCTGCACACGTGTAGATATTTTGTTTATAGGATATCTACATGGCTGGATCATTACCCTAATTCATAGATGAAGAAAGAGAGAATCAGAAAAGCTAAGTAACATGTCTGAGGTCATTCAACAGCTAAGTCATGGAGCTAAAGTTTAACCCAGAGCTATATGATTTCTAAGGACTTCTTACATCCAGGAATTTATGGAGCCCTGAACTGGGAAAATAGGATATACGTACTGTTTTTTAACAGTTTGCTTATTAAGTGTGTGTGTGTGTGTGTGTGTGTAAGTATATGTGAGAGACAGCATTTGGTCTGAGATGTATATTCATTAAAGTCTAAATGTGAGGGTGGGGAGAGTATTAGACTATCACCTCAAAGTTTCCTGTGGGTACTGATGTCTACCAAAAAGAACACAGAAAGTGGCTTAAACTGGTTCTCAATACAGATCTTTGGAATTTTGATCAGCAGGGAAAGAAAGGGAACTTGACCAGGAAACCAATCATGCGAGAGGCCAGAGGCCCACAAAGTCAACAATGGACAAGCAAGTGTGACTCAGGAGAGGCTGCATAGTGGATAGAAGGGAAGAGCATGTTCTGGAAGACAAGGCCAGCAAAACGTTAAGAGATATTTCTATCTGACCATGACGAGCTGAAATTCTGGTTTCCAGCAAAACTCGTTAATTCAGTTCTTTTCAACTTGTAAAAAATATTCACTCCATTTTTCGGTGGGCAGGGAATTCATAGGTTTGTCTCCAAAAGAATTATTTTTCTCCTAGGATTCTGGCCACTAAAAAGTCACCCCAGTCTCTCTTTTCTAATTCTTTGGCTGTCACTGTTACCTCCCAAAGGACATCGCTGTCAGAGCTTTGCCATCAACCATTTCAAGCAGCTGCTTTTCTCGCTGTTCCACTGGATTTTTCAGATGTCAGAGTGACTGCTCCCTAAATCTTAAACTTAGTGGATCTCAAGAGACCCTTTCATCCAGCACCAGTTTGCACCCACACCTAGATAACCAATCCCTTCTTTCTACCCAAGGGTCAAAAAACGTGCTACCACAGGGCAATTTTAACCTTTCATCCTCTGTTCAAATTTTTTTTCTTTTAATTTTTACATTCATGAGCAAATTTACTCCAAATGGATCAGAGTTCCTTTTTCGTAGTTCTTACGGAAGAAAGAATATGGGTAGATTGTGACTGACTTTGAATGCTAGAAAGCTTAGACTTGATCCTGGGAGAACACAGAAGGCCCTCCAGGGAAGTGACATTATCCAAGTTGTGCTTTGGAGACATAATTATGATAGTAGCACGCTGAGAGCATTGAGAGATGAGAAATTAGAGACAGAGTCAAAGTCCAGGGACTATTTTAACAGTTCAGAATGAAAATGATAAGGGTCTGTACCAGTGTAAAAACAATGGATATGGGGGGAAAGGGCAAATATTTGAGACTAATTTTGAAGTAAACAATCAAGGGCTCTCTAACTGATTGGAAGTGAAATGCAGCAGCAGAAGTTAGTAAGTGGTGAAGCTAGGGGTCAGAGAAACAAGCTGGTTTGCATCATATAGAAAGAAGAGAGCAGCACACATGTACAGAAATGTCCAGCAAAATATTGAAAATGCGGGTCTAGTTAAAAATAGAAACTGTAATGCATGGGAAGGAATTGAAGGTTTTTTTTTTTCTCAGTGAAGTAGCACTGTCACCTTCAATTTAGAATACATTGTTAGTATTTGAGTAAGACTAGTCCATCTTCAGTGGGTATTAAATGAAATAAAACACTTTTAGCTTCCGAGGATGTATCCTAGTATCAAGGAGAGCTTAATCTGATCATATCAGGCTCATTTATAGAGTAGGGAGTCCACTAACAATATTGAGGATCAGAAAACCTTTGCATGTCATTAATTTTTAGATACTAGAACTTTGAACAAAACAAGCCTAATCTGATTCTATCTTTAATTATCCATCATATAATTTAATCATTCCATTTCCCTGCCCCTAAATTTTTAACTGGCTCCATCACACGTAGGAAGAAATCTAAACTCTTCAGCACTGCATAGGAGACCTTCCATGATCCAGCCTCCCTCGCTGGTCTGATCTCTTCTCCCACAAATTCGCTTTAAGGGGTGCTGAGTTAGCAAGCACATATCCTCTCTACAAAGGATTTACCCATTAAGTTAGCTATAGAGGCTTCACTCTCTAAATCAATGGTTTGGTTAGACTCAAGCTCAAGACATACTGAGCATAAAAGAACTTGAAGGAGTGAGGGAGAGAGGAAAGGTACATTTTAGCAGACGAGGAATGGAAAGATAGATCGTATTGCCAAGCCACCCAAACAGTCAGAGGGAATTTAAATATCAGAACCGAAAAAGAAAATACAGAGATCTAATAAGTACAGACAAGCCACCACTGGCATCATTCTTCCTTACAGTGGCACTATTTCTAGCTATCTCATCCCTTCTTATGGATGGTGGGAGTAGCTAAAAGTAGAATGTCAACCATCGTCTTCTGAGAGAACTTTTAGTTCGGTAAATTATTTTGAAATAAATTCACTTTAGTTCTGTGAAGTCTTTGAAAATTGAGATGTTAATTGGAAGAGATAAAAAGTTAATGACCATGAAAAAGATTGACAAAACAGCCGGCCATATTTTGTTGTGCAAGTATTGTTTTCTAACCAACTATTTTGAAAGAGACACTAAGTCTTCAGTGTGGTGACAGTCACCAGTATATTTTGGCACCCTTACTTACACTTCTTTCCTGCAGGCTGAAATTTCTTTGGGGATGCATTAATGTCACCAAAGAAGAAGAATGTCATCACCCGAAACAGAAGAATGATTTCCAAGTTAACAACGGAATACAAAATTCCTAATATTGATATTAATTTTTAAAGCAGGGCAGCCCGGGTGGCTCAGTGGTTTAACATCGCCTTCGGCCCAGGGCATGATCCTGGGGACCCAGGATTGAGTCCCACGTCAAGCTTCCTGCAGGGAGCCTGCTTCTCTCTCTGCCTATGTCTCTGTCCCCCCCACCCCGTGTCTCTCATGAATAAATAAATAAATCTTTTAAAAAATTTAATGCAATGGCTTTAGACTTATAATAGGGGAAAAACAAAACTCTCAGCTACATTTTTGTAAGCTACTTCTAAGTCAAAAACATTAAAGTGGACTCTATTAAAAATGTCATCTCACTTAATTTCCCCCCCCACAATTGTAGTCATTTTGTAAAAACAAGAAAACAGAGGTTCCAAGATGTTATTGTCCAAGATTGGGCACTTAGTGAGTAGTAAAACCTAAGTGTGCACACGGTCAAGTCTAACTCCAAAGTCCATGTTGCTTTTGTCTATAACTTTGCTTCCGAAAACTATTTTGAAAAAAAAAAAAAAAAAGAAAGCTAGAGGGGGGTGGGTAGAGAATACACTAATATAATAAATCTGTGTGAGAGATAGAATTTGTGATCATCTCAACAATGATTATAATTTATTTTCATTTTTTTTAACAATTTGTACTTTTTTAACACCACTTCACTAAATTCATTTCTCTAAGATGATAACAGTCTGAAATCCTTTAGGCTACACATTTTTTTAATGGTGCTAGTTCTTTATAGGGTATACCAAGATACCCAGCGCAGCCCCTTTTCCCCCAGGTGTGAAGGACTATTCTGCAGTTCAAGGGGTAAAGCCGGGCTCTGGTCCATAGATGTCAGCCCTCTCCAGAAATTGCCCCATGATGGGGTAGGCCATGCTTACTTTCTGGGGGTAGACTCTGTCCAATGACTGTTCAGTGCAGGAGAATATCAGCCTAGCACCTACAGTGTCCCAATTTAGGACTACTCTTGTCAACAGCATGTCCTGTTCCCTGGTCTTGGTTCTTGTATTCAGCCAAGAAAGAATTCAGAGCCAAACTCTTAAGCAAGCAAAGGTTTAATAGCAGTTTAAACGAAAGTACACTCTCGAGATGGGAGCGTAGGCAGGCCCAGAGGTGACAGCTGAACTGGGGGGGGGGGGGGGGGGGTCAGGGTTGTCTTTTCCTCTTATTTTTGGATAGGCCATGGGTCATAGCTAGGGCGGTTTCTGACTAAGGTTGCAGCCAGTCTTCTAAGGAATTAGGAGAGGGAGGCTTGGCCCTATATGATCCTTGTGGGAACTGTCATGGCAGCCATTGTCTGTTGGGGGGTGGGAAGAGAGACCACAGTGTACATGTATCATAATGAAGCTATCGGTTACTGTTGGGCAGTAGGGAAGAGCTCCTGTGGCATCCCCTGGGATCTGTCCCAACTGTTTAGAACTGGGCCTCCATCATCTTATCAGTGGGAAAGGACTTGTTCCCTGCCCAAATCTAGCTAACTACCTACTCTATCACTCTGAAGGGCCGTCCCAACTCCAGCGCTTCCCACAAAGTGGAAGGAAGCATTACTTAAGACTGCCTTACAGGGGCACCTGGGTGGTTCAGTGGGTGAGGATCTGCCTTTGGCTCAGGTCATGATCCAGGGGTCCTGGGATTGAGTCCTACATCAAGCTCCCACACCTGCCTCTCCCTCTGCCTATGTCTCTGCCTCCCTCTCAGTGTCTCTCATGAATAAATAGAATCTTGATAAAAGAAAACTAAACTAAACTAAAACCAAAAAGACCATCTTACAGCTCATGATCGTCCTCAGCCCAGTCATGCTTCCTGTCCTTGCCACTTAGGTATTGAACCCAAACCCGTTTCCCTAATAAACTGTCTACCTGTTAATCTATACCTCTTAGTCTGCACTTCAGGGAACCAGACCTAAAGATTCTCCTAGTCCAAAATATCTAATAAATGAAGAAATTTGCTGGTAATATTACCCTGGCTGGAAAATTAGTGTCATTTTCAAAAGCATTCACAAAAATGGAAATAGCTTAATGAGAAAATTACGCTTATTTATTTAAATTATGTAATGAGCAGAGAGCCATAGGTTTGGCAAGTATAAGAAACTGCTGATCAGAGAGATAATTTAGTTTATGAGAGCCAAAACGAAAAATGCATACAGAAATATCTTCATTGTTAGAGCTAACATTCCATTTAGAGAAAGAATAAACTAGCTTGATTTTTTATCTTTGGAAACAAAGCTTTGATATTAATGAATTCCTTAAAATTTGGATTGCAGGGGGATTAAAAAAGAAGATGTCAAATCAGGTTTTTTTTTTTAATCTACACTTGGATTTTTCTGTGCTTCGGGGAGAAGCAGGATATGAAATATTGCCATCAAAATGCCAATCTTGTCTTTGATGGTAATTGATCTGTTATCACTGAGGAATAGGACGTGTTCCATGTTTCAGTTGAAACCTGTTGCATTTGCCGGCTCAGAGAAGCAGTCACGACTGCTGAGTCTAGCTATGGATATGAACCAGGTGTGAGCTCATTCATCAAGTACACCATCACTACCCGGTTCTGGGTAATGACTGTGCCAAATTCTCTGTGTTTTCACTTGTCTTAATTGCACAACATTGCCCTGAGATGCAGAGAAGTAAATTAATATGTTTTTATGCAATATCCTAATTTGTAGAATTTCCCATTTCCTGAATTTAACTCCCACAAAAGAAATTAACCCCAACTATATGTAATTCAATTTTTTACCACTGATTCAACATCGAGCAGAATATTTACTGTTTTCACTGAGATTTCTGAATAATTGTCTTCAGCGTCCAGGCTGTAAGTACTGACATTAATAAATTCCTCTAAGTCATTTGGGTTCCGAGGAGAGCACAACTCTCAATTTATTTTCTAAATCCAATCCAAAACCTTTATTTTTCAAAAACATTTTGAAATATTACATGAATATTCTCCAGTATTTGCCATCTTAACACATATACGTAAGTGACTATAAAATAAAACATGTGCTTATGCCAGTGAACGGATATTGTAAAAGGAGCTTAAGCTCCAAATGTATTTACCAATTTTGGTAAATATTTGTTTCTCACAAATAATCTTTGGTGTTGATTTATACTAATTCAAAACCAAGAAAGCACCAATCAAATGTATAAATCGTTCTCTGATTTATCTTCCCTTTTTAAAAGATACAATCTTCTGGTGAATTCTATCACCGTGGCATAGGTACATCCACAGGTGCAGGCTTCTGAGAGCGCACCCTTCCAGAAAAGCAACGCAGGGATGACAAAAGAAGTGACAGGTGCTCTGTTCAGAGGCCCAGTATTACAGGAGTTTAATCCTATGCTGTAATGAAATCCAACCCGACCAGCGCTATGTGACTTTAAGGGAATTTATAAATGATTTAAAGCTAAACATATTATTAAATACATCTTTAACTAGGTGAAACTAACTAGAAAATTTTTCAAAAATCCTATTACAAATGTGGTGCAGAGCAGGATCAGTTTACACAAAGACAGGCATAAAAATGTTCATTTATGTGATGTTACTTGAGAAGCAGAAAAGCTCCTTTTCTCTTACATCCTCTCCCCCTAGGCTTGAAGGCCCTTATTAAAATGCAAATATTCTCTGGGTGGATTAACTTTCTGAGTAGAGCCCTGAAGGCAAAGGAAAAATTGGCTGAAATAGCTAAATTATCTATATGCTATTTCAAGCACAAAGTTTCATGAGCCCATCTCCAACTCAAAATAATCGATCTGAAATAACAACAATATTATCATTTCTTAGATTGCAATGTGCCAGATATTGTGCTAATATTTTATATAATTTATCTCACGTATCCCTTACAATAACCCAACCAGAGAGGTATTACTAGTATCTCTAGTTTTGGGAACTCCTGAAAATTGGAAAGATAAGTATTTTCTTAAGGTTACAGAACTAGTCGGAAGGAAAGTGAACTCAAGTCCCAACCCCGGGACACTGACCCCGGGTTACATAAACTGTTTTTCAAAATATGTCCCCACACCCATCTTCTCTTTATTCTTTCCCACCTTGGAGAAAAAGTTTATATGTTTCCTTTCCAATGGCCATCTCTGCTCCCCATCCTATCCATCCACGTCAAATGTTGATCCTATATCTCTCAATTTTCTTCTCATTCCATAGTGTCTAGCCCTTGTGTTCAATTATTCCCATTAAATAACTTCTTCTCTGCTTTATTTGACCCCCTCCACTTGACCAACAAACGTATGTACCGACCTTCACTTTTATGATCATCTTATTTCTCTATTTCTTTCCTCTGACAATATCTTACAGAGGTATTCTGAAAATGTGACCTCCATGTTTTTTATCAAACATTTGAAACAACCTACAAATTGGTTTCCAACAATAACAACAAAAGATGTTTAGAGTCCTTGTTGGTTCTTCCTGATTCCTGGCCCTTCCATCCCTCTCTTCCTCCCACCTTTCCCACCTGCTAACAGTCCAGGAACCAAGATCTTTGAGAGTTCTTTCATACTCACATTTCTTTTTTATTTCTACTGGAATCACTAAGCTTGATGGGTTCAAAACTGATTTTGCCATCCTAATCTTTCACTGGTGCATCTTCCACTTTTCCAATAGATAGAATAACACTCCTGCACTATGTAACCTCCTACTGGGATCATTTATTTGCCTTTTTATCTGAGTCTGTTGTAGAAACTTCTCTACCAAATTTCCAAATCTTTCAAGGTATGAAATCTGACACCAAGTCACTTTTCCATCTCTTCCATGGCTCTACAGAACACCTCTTTTTTAAAGCGCTCCTTCCCTCTTGATTTCCATTATCTACCCAACACACTTCATGGCCCAGTGTCTGGACCCATAGCACTTATGCTTTACCACTTCAACGTTGTTCACACTGATTCTATTGCTTTCCATTTATGCTGCTACCCTGACCTCCCAATCAATTCAGTTTCCTCTGAATTTTCTATTTCATCCAACAGATGTTCCAGCATTTGGTTATTACAATTCATTTGACATTTTAAAAACTTTCTTTTATCACCATTTTCAAGGATGTATATCTTGCCTCTTGAATCAGACTTCGTGTTTTGTTTTTTTTTTTTTATGAGAACAGTGTACAAAGTGTGGATCATTTTCTGTATTTCTCTGTCGCTACTCCATACTGCATATAATACAATGCTTTGCCTGTATAGGGCATCACTACACATTCGTTGAATAAGAGGTAGGTAATACTTAGGATTTTTTACTAAAGAATTGGCAACCATATTGTAATGGAAATCTGTAACAAGTGAAATAATTGTCTTATTAAAATACTTTTTGAAAATCAAATAATTGTATTTTCTCCCACTTTTATTACCCCCACCAAATATGGTATATTTCTCTCTTTTTCCATGTGTGCATTTTATCAGAAGATCTGGGAGCTTAGTTAGTCTCTGTTAAACAGCTTACTGTAACGTTATTAAAAGGAAACAGATTCAGTTTGCTAGAAAATTAAAATTTTAACTTACCTCAAAGACAACACTACTTTGGTAGTAAAAATAAAATGCAAATGTATAAATTTGTTCCATAAAAGCTTACATGATTACTAGAAACAATGGTCTGAAATGAATCATGAAGTCAGCTTCTCCAAAGACAGGTTAATACTGTTACAAGTCTTTCCGTTCGTTTCTTCTATAATTCTCACGATCCTGGGTGTCCAAGTGCTAACATCACGCTCATCATAACAGTGCCAACTTACTCTTGGCTTAGTTTTTGAAAGCCTACTTTTTGCATGCTCCATTTGTGAGGCTAATTTAGACAGAATTAGGGTACTAAATAAAGCACAATTGATTTTAATCAAAGAAAAATAAGAAGTTTATGCCTGTTCTTAAGTCTATGCCTGGACTTCCATCCTATCCAGTAGTGATGAAGAAAGCACCCACTTCTTCATCCTTGCTGGAGTAATGTACAGGAGGCCCAATGGAGGAAAGTTGTTCCTTATACCATCACTCAGCAATAATAGAACCACCCCCCACAGTGTTAGGAGAGACCACATGAAGGGCAATAATGATGCACTCTTTCCCTTTTAGCCAGAGTGTTACTTTTTTTTTTTTTTTTTTTATGATTCAAGGATTTATTAAGTCATACATGCAAAACATACTGCTAATTGCATTAGCAAAAGATCAATGTAAAAACACTCCACGATTCTGCAACTGTCAATTTAAAAAATGTTGTTCTATTTTATTGGTTGAGAGGTCCAACCTTGTATTGTTGCCAGCGGGTAAGTCGTACAGAACTTCGTTAGCACAAGCACGGGCTTACAGAATGTCACAGACCCAAGGGAACATGGTCAGGCAGGGCAACGGGAAGCGTGTGTCCGGGGGGGTGAGGCAGAGGAGGGCCAGCGTTAGGGGACAGTATTGGTGATCTGGCAAGACAGTGATGTTAAGAAAGTTCAAAGTTTAGGAATATCTAAAATATTTCAAAAACTGTAAAGCTGCAACACATGATTTTTACACCTAGTTACTAGAAAACTAAGGAGAGTACTTATTAGCTTTGAATAAAGTAACAAGGAAACAGGAATGCACTTTACTAATCTACAAAAAAAAATTTCTAACGCATTATCAGAAAGATTTTATAATACAAGGAGGCATATTGCTCGTTAAGAAGGGGTTCTATAAGAAAAGCACTAAGTTAGCAACTATGGGTACAACCAGTTCAAAGATGAATTAAATGCCCAATTTCAGGAAGGATGGCAGGTCTAAGAAAAAGGAAAAGCTTAAAACACTTAGTGATAATACCGACCTTTCTTCATTTACTGCATTTGACAGAAATTAACCTTTTAAAATTTTACCCGTGACACTTTTACTCAGTTTGATTATGACGTGTACAATGCAGTGTAAATTAACCTCCGGATTTTGTCAAAATACTGTCTTTATCCTTTGATCACGTCACATGCTGTGCCCCCCGCCCTCATTGGAGGAACATGGGAGTGAGAGGTCTGTTCAAAATGTCAGCAAAAGCGAATACACTAACTTTTTTTTTTTTTTTTTTCACTTTTTATTTTTTATTTTTTTAATTAATTTTTATTGGTGTTCAATTTACCAACATACAGAAAAACACCCAGTGCTCATCCCGTCAAGTGTCCACCTCAGTGCCCGTCACCCATTCCCCTCCAACACCCGCCCTCCTCCCCCCTTCCACCACCCCTAGTTCGTTTCCCCGAGTTAGGAGTCTTTATGTTCTGTCTCCCCTCCTGATATTTCCCAACATTTCTTCTCCCTTCCTTTGTGGTTTATGTATACAATGGAATACACTAACTTTTCAAAAAAATTTCACTACAAAATCAAAAAGACTGATCCAAAGAATTGAGTCATTATGCTCCTTCCGTGAGGACATACAGTACAGTTAGGGCGTGGCCCCGGGCTTAGATGGCCATGTGGCTACAGCTCGAGGAGGCTGTGCGGCTTTCCTACTGGAAACTAGCAAGCACAGGTCTGCAGGTCCAAACCTGAGACACTGCCGTCTCTTCTGAAGGACAGGGATCTTGAACGGTTTAGTGCTTAGTGTTCTCAGCACAACAATGCAACTTAGTTCACAAGGTATTTTGGCAACTCTTAATCTGAGCAAGAATAGGGGCTTTTGAAAAATAAGGCTTTAAGAAAGCTGGCCATTTTAGGGCTAAATTTTAATGTGAAAGTTTGAAGTCTTACACTTTAAACAAAACCTAAAAATTACTGATTGGTTCAAAATGGTTTTATGGAAAAACTAATCTGTAACAAAAACTTGGCATTGAGTGCGAAGGCTCCACCATTTTTGAGCAAAGCGTACAAAGGTTCTGAGGGGGATGGGGCAGGGGAACCCAACATTTACAACAGCAGGCATTTTCTCTTCCTCTTCTTGACGGGAGGGGGGCAGAGAACCGCTCGAATAGC
Organism: Vulpes vulpes; assembly: GCF_048418805.1. Taxonomy (NCBI): domain Eukaryota; kingdom Metazoa; phylum Chordata; class Mammalia; order Carnivora; family Canidae; genus Vulpes; species Vulpes vulpes. The sequence continues at coordinate 315,859 of NW_027325687.1, read as the reverse complement.
TTCATCAAACACTGTCTTGAGGCCTCGCTGCGTGAGAGCAGAGCACTCCAGGTATTTCACAGCACCGATCTCCTTAGCCATGGCCAGACCCTGTGGGTAGGTGATGGGAGTCAGCTTCTTCTCCTTCAGTTTCTCAATCGTGTCTTTGTCGTCCCTGAGATCAAGTTCAGTCCCCACCAAGATGATAGGGGTGTTGGGACAGTGGTGTCGCACTTCGGGGTACCACTTTGCTCGAACATTTTCAAATGATGCAGGACTCACAAGAGAAAAGCAAATCAAGAATACATCTGTTTGCGGATAGGATAAGGGACGTAATCTGTCATAATCTCCTTGTCCAGCTGTATCCCATAAGCCCAGATTCACTCGTTTTCCATCTACCATAACGTTGGCAGAGTAGTTGTCAAAGACAGTGGGGATGTATTCTCCAGGAAATGCATTGGTTGTGTAACTGATCAGTAGAGAAGTTCTACCTACAGCTCTGTCTCCCACCACCACACACTTGATGGCCTGCATCTGGGCCGCTCGCTGGGCCGCGGCGGCGGCGGGCGGCGGGCTCGGGGCGCCGCGGGCGGGCGCGCGGCTGCAGGCGGCAGGGGGGCGCGGGGTGCCGGGGCCGCTGTCCACGCCGCCTCGCCCTCCGCGGACGGAAAGCCGGAGCCCAGCCGCGGCCACCACCCAAAGCCTAGCCAGAGTGTTATAGATGGAGGCCTTCAGGAAGCCTGAACTCCACTTCCACCCATTAGTAACAGAGAGCCCCTACTTCCCCTGTCAGTGAGGCCAGGTGGTGAACCTAGACTTCTACTCCCACAGGACAGTAACAAAGTAGCATTCACTTCCTCACTTCCTTTGCCAAAGACGTATCAAGAGAAGCCTGCAAAAATACACGATTTCTTTTAAAACACATGATTTAAATAAGATCTCATAGTATTATACTAAAACTGTCCAAATTTAAATGAAAAGCCGCTCATCTTACAAAGAACCAGGAAGATGTCAACTACTGAGAAAAGACAATCAATGCACACTAACATCCAAACAGCACAGATGTTAGAATCATCTGATAAGGATTTCCAGGAGCCTTCATAAAAAATACTTCCACAAGCAATTATGAACATACTTAAAATAGATTTTGAAAATAGTATGTTTTAACAAAGAAATATAAGGTAGAAGGAAGAAGCAAATTGAAATTTTAGAATTGAAAACTACAAAACCTGAAATAAAACCCTTAATAAAGCAGCAGAAAATATCCATTCTGAGCAACTAGGAGATCAAATGGATTGAGAAGATAAATAAACAGGGACCCAGGAGAATGTAACAGAACATCTAACTTTTATGTCATGTGAGTTCCCAGAAGCAGAGGACAAAGGAGATGGAGCTAAAAGTTACTCAAATTAAAAAAATGGCTGAAAATTTTCCAAATTTGGCAAAAGACATAAGCTTAAAGATTCAAGAAGCTAAGTAAAAACTAAACAAAATAAATTCAAAGAAATCCATACCAAGACACATCACAGTCAAACTTCTGGAAACTTAAAAACAAAGAAAAAAGTCTTAAAGTAGAGAGAAACGATACATTACATATAGGCCCAAAACAATTGAATGATAGCAGATTTCTCATGTGAGTGCACGGAAACCAGAAAAAAAGTAGCCCAGCATTTTTCAAGCATCAAAAGAAAAGAACTATTCATTCAGAATCCTATATTCTCCAGACACCTGGGTGGCTTAGTGGTTGAGCGTCTGCCTTTGGCCCAGGTCGTGATCCCTGGGTCCTAGGATCGAGTTGTGCATTGGGCTCCCTACAGGGGCCTGCTTCTCTCTCTGCCTATGTCTCTGCCTATCTCTGTGTGTCTCTCATGAATAAATAAAATCTTTTTTAAAAAAAGAATCCTATATTCTCAAAAACATCCTTCAGAACTGAAAGAATCCTCCTTCCCCAGATAAAGGAAAACTAAGGACTAAAACTAAAACCATTACCAGCACACCTACCCAAAAAGAATGCCTAAAGGAAATTCTCTAACCAGAAATAAAATTATGGAAGGCAGAATCTTTGAAACATCAGGAAGAAAAAAAAGAAAAATGGAAAAAGCAAAAATATGGGTACCTTCTAGAACTTCCTCTTCTCTCGAGTTTTCTAAGTTGTATTTGATGGTTGTAACAAAAATTATCACACTACCTAATGTAGTTTTTCAGGGTACGTAGAAGGAATACTTAAGACTATTACAAAAGGGGAAAATCAAATATAAAGACAGGTAAGTTTCTACACTTCACTTGAGCTGGTAAAGTGTTGACACCAATAGACACTGATAAGTTGAGCCAAAAAACCCTATAGCAACCACTAAAAAAAGCTATAGAAAAAAATGCAGTCTGAGACACTACAAATCTCCAAATGTCAAAATTATAGAGATCAAGAATAGATTGTTGTTGTCAGGGGTTAGAGAGATGATAGAAAGGAGGTGCAAGGCTTACTGTTAAAAGGGAGATCTTGGGATCCCTGGGTGGCGCAGCGGTTTGGCGCCTGCCTTTGGCCCAGGGCGCGATCCTGGAGACCCGGGATCGAATCCCACGTCGGGCTCCCGGTGCATGGAGCCTGCTTCTGTCTCTGCCTCTCTCTCTCTCTCTGTGACTATCATAAATAAATAAAAAAAAAAAATTAAAAAAAAATTAAAAAAAAAATAAAAAAATAAAATAAGTCTCTCATTTAATAACTCAAATACACTTTTCTTGCTGATTGGTTCCACCACCACCCTCACCACAGACTAACCGTAGAGAGAAAAAATGGCAAGAAAAGCAAGCAGAGAATAGAACATGAATCTCTGGCCCTCGCAGAGAGTTTGTAAACAACCTAATATTCTTTCATTCCATTCTTCTTCTTCTTTTTTTTTTTTTTTTTTACACTAGTCAGAAAGGATTCTGTGGTTGGCAAGCGACAACCATGACTGACACACACCCTCCGTGAGATCCCAGAATATATGTAGGTCTGGCCACTCAGAGCATAGTGGGACCCGTTGGATAGGCACGTGGAAGCGTTTCATATACTTGCTTCTCTTTTTTTCCTCCCCAATAAGGAGAATGAAGAAGGCAAGTCCATTGAAGCTCTACCTTTCCAGACATCATTCAAGGGAATCTTTTTGTGTTTACAAGCATTTAAACCTCAGCTACCACATTTAAGACGGTACCCAAAGTCTGGCACTATGATTGAGTGTTGTTTTTATAGCCATGATATGTTAATGCTTGTGCCATGGAGCAAAATATTTATATAGTGAGTCTTGTTCATGGCTTTTGTACTAGAAGGAATGTTGCACTTACTTCTTTAAGTGCCATCTTAAAATGGTGGTAAAGGGAATTACAGAGTATTTTAAACAAACATTTTTGCTTTACATTTTCACGGGGGCAAACATATGCATTAGTATGTTTTAAAGGAGCAAACACCAAAGACACTATCGCATTAGAGATCCTTTTCATCTTAGATCAGCAAAACATTGCTCTGACTTATGTGGCTTTAACTCAAGTACTCAAGGGTGTTCTTACAGAATGAGGAGTGTATAAGTTGACGTGGGGCAACTTGTGTGATTACTACCACCAGCTCCTAAATTTATAGAACTTCACTTAAAGCTAACTGGTGTACACATGTGATGACTCCTAAAACACCACAGAAAAATAATTTGTATCTCATAAACTATTTTCTCTGTTTCTATCAAACTATCACTAGCATTATTGGCCATAGTTTCACTCTTTCCCCCACTCAAAGAGATCTCCCTCGAACCAATCTTCTAAGAGATCAGTCCTGTCCACATCCCCTCTACAGAGCTGGTGAAGCACAAGCAATTGACTGTTGGGTGGGCAGCACCACCAGCACACTCAGGTTGGGCTATGGCGGGGGCGGGGGGGGGGGTGAGAAACTTCAGTTAGGACTTTTTAATTTTTTTTTTTTATTTTTCTTAATTTGAAACATGAAACAAAGCAAGAAATAGGAACTTTATGATGGATAATGGAACAGAGCTCATGAAAATGGAGAGAGGCATGGAATAGCTGCATCAAACCACGTTTAAGGAAAAGAAGCTGAAAAGCCATTTGAGAAAAGAGAATGATGGAATATCCACCAGGAGGGCAGTGATGGGAGAGGTCATATGTCCCCTGAGAGACGGAAAGTCTCTTTTCCATGTTAAGTCCCCGTGATTCCATGCTGACATTAAATATCTTCCCCAAATATCTGTGAGATCATATGGCTAAAGAACTCTGCTCTTCCCTTGAGCTAACCTGAATCTGTTTCTTTTCTTTCCTTTTCTTTTCTTTTTTTTTTTTCTTGCTGACAGTATAGCTCTGAATAAAATACCATCCATAACATAAACATAGAGTTTAAAATTTTTGCAAAGCTCTAGGCAAACAAAATACTACATGCTCTCTCTGTGGATCAGAAGCAAACCCTGAACCCTTGCAAGTAATTTATGAAAGACAATGTCTCAGGAGAAGATAGTCCAGGCTAGAGGGAAGCAGACTGGGGAAGAGGAAAGAGTGAGGCCAAGTGCAACCGTAGATGAAGTCCCAGATTTAGCCCGCTCTCAGGGGGAGTGGTAGAAGGGAAAGTCCGTCTTAGAGGTTATTCTCTGCCTCAGAGGAGAGCAGCTGGGCTTTGTTAGGTTTATCCCAGTCAGCCACCGGTTACAGTGTGTGTGTGTGTGTGTGTGTGTGTGTGTGTGTGTCCTTGGGACATGGAGAGACTTCACTGTTCTGCCTTTCCAAATGTGTGAGGCACTTTAGTGGTCAAGCTCAAACCTCCCAGCATGACAAATGCTCGCCTTTGGCAGTGAAACAGGAAGCTGGAGTTTGGGTGCACAAAACTAGGGAAAAGGACTGAGGGATTCTAGGTGAGGTGTCATGAGTAGAACTGTTTCCCAACCGCAACCAAGTACCAGACAAGAGTCTCAAAACTGGAATGACCTCTACCGTGGTTTAAAAAAAAAAAAAAAAAAGATATGTTAAAAAAAAAAGATATATCTACAATTGTTGCTAATCCTTCTTTCAAGAAACACATTTTAATTCCTCTCACCTGAGTATAGGCTGGAACTGGTGGCTCTTTTCCAACAAATACAGTAGAAGTGATTGTTTGTGAATTGGAGATGAGGGCATAAAAGGCAAAAATGACTTCCTGCATCCTCTCTCTCTCTTGCTCTCTCTTTTTCTCTCTCAGATGATCTGTTGTGAGGAAGCCAGCTATCCTGTCATAATCAAGAGAGGCCCACATGGTGAGGACCGGAGGGCTTCTGCCAACAGCCGTGAGAATGGGCTTGGAAGTGAATCCTCTGGGCCTGCTTACTTGAGATGATGCAGCTGGAGCCTATATCCTGGCTGAAATCTTATGAGGAGACCCTAAACCAAAGCTACCCAACGGAGCCTCCCCTGGATTCCTGCCCCCCCCAGAAACCTATTGAAATAAAAAAATGCTAATTGTTTTAAGATACCAAGTGTTGGGATCCCTGGGTGGCGCAGCGGTTTGGCGCCTGCCTTTGGCCCGGGGCGCGATCCTGGAGACCCGGGATCGAATCCCACGTCGGGCTCCCGGTGCATGGAGCCTGCTTCTCCCTCTGCCTGTGTCTCTGCCTCTCTCTCTATCTCTCTGTGACTATCATAAATAAAATAAAATTAAAAAAAAAAAAAAAAAAAAAAAAGATACCAAGTGTTAACGGTGACCCGTCACATTGGAATAGATAATTAATACAACCACTCAGTCTCCTGTTGATAGACCTGGCTTTTCTTACATGAAAAGTGCTAGATCATTTATTTTCAAACAGAATGTAGCAGAAGTGCAAGACTAGACTGACACCTCAAAAATACAACTGAGTCTCACTCTCCGTGTAACTGACAGTCAGGAACCAATTCCTTCTCCACCCCAAAACCATTAGAACTTAAGGACTTGCAGGAAGAGAATAGAAAGCACAAGGCAACAGAGTTAGCTCCCAAACATGTGGAAAATGAGAAGCAACAATACTTATAGCCCCGTAAGGATTGGCCAGTGTGGTGGAGAGATAGCTGAGCTAGAGGTTAGGATGTCTGTCAGGTAGAGTCCTGCTTTGAAAGTCAGTAATAACGGTCTGCCAAGTTTTTCTGTCCCTCAGTGGCTTCATCTAACACAGTGAGAATAAGAAGATCAGTTGACTGGGTGGTCGCGAGGATGAGATGGGTCAGTGATTCTCATGGGAGGCGGAGGGCATTTGGCAAATGTGTGGGGGCAGCTTTTGTTGTCAACATGATTAGTGGAGCACTGCTGACATTTAGTGAGGAGAGCCAGGGATGAGAGCTGTCTGGTGGTGTGAGGGACAGAGCAGTCCTGCAGGGCGCCACAACTGCTCAGATGCCGCAAACTTTCCAATATCCTGCCCCTCATTTTAGAGGGAAAGCCAGCTTATAATTATCTGGTCTTAGAGCATTTTACAGTTTGTAGATAATTGCCAAGTTTTTTTTTAACTGATTTATGAAATAAATTTTTCGGGAAAACAGCTATCACCAAATATATATACATATATATGTGTGCATGTATATGTATGTATATGGATGCACATATATACATGCACATATATATGTGCATGTATGTATTATATATATACATATGTCTGTATATAAATATACATAATTTTCCAAGGCTTGTTTAGCATTTTGTAAGTCATGCCCTTGGGAACACTACTCTAGATATGCGCATAGCGGATAAATCACACTTTGCCTACATTTGCAGCGGCACAATCATAGTGATTCTAACCACAGGTACAATTATTGGACTACTTCATTATGTTTGCCCGAGTTAGAACCTTTGTCCACTTAATCCACATTTCCACAAACCTAATATATGCATAAACATATACATATTGTCACATATATTATTATGCATTTTAAAATTTCTGTTTTGTATATTAGGATTTTATATTAATTCCTTTAAAACTTATTCCTTTAGATACATCGTATTATCTCTGTGCTTTATTTTAGGAGTATAAAGAGAATGTTGTAAGTTATTTATATTCAAAAACAAGCACTGTATCTACTTATAATTGAGAAACATTAATTGTGGGAAAGAAATATTTGAAAAAGAAGAAAGAGCTATGCAAAAGAAGTTAGTCTAAGTCTATAAACCATTATCTTCAGTTCCTAAATCCAAAATGTCTGAAGCCCAGAAGCCGTTTTAAATTCATTTGACCATAAAACCTGACTTGAACTTAGCTTAATGGGTAAACACACATAACCTGAACTGACATATTATTTTAGTATGTATGCATTTATACTTAATTATACATTTTGCTCCTAAAATCTTAACATGCTTGATTCTCCTAAAATCTTAACATGCTCCCCAGAGGCCAGTGAGGATTTTTTTGAAAGATTTTATTTATTTATTCATGAGAGACACACACACACAGAGGCAGAGACACAGGCTCTCCCTCTGGGGAGCCTGAGCAGGACTCAATCCCAAGACCCAGGGATCACACTCCAAGCCAAAGGCAGATGCTCAACCACTGAACCACCTGGGCATCCCCAGTGAGGACATTTTGCAATATCCAGAATATGTTCCATCATTTTACCTCCCTAACATCCAAAATATTCTGTATTTAAAAACTATTGGGCTCAAAGTATTTCTAAAAATATATTGTAGACTTGCACCAGAGTAAGGTGCTAAGGTACTACTAGTTGAGCACCAGACTTGAGAAGGAAGAACAGAGCCAGAGGTATCAGAATCCTGGATTTTAAGTTATGTTACAAAGCTGTGGTAATCAAAGCATTATCGTACTGGCACAAGAATAGACACATAGATCAACAGAACAGAATAGAGAATCCAGAAATGAATCCATGTAATTTATGGTTGATTAATCTACGGCAAAGGATCTGAGAATATATCATGGGGAAAAGAGAGTCTCTTCGATTAATGGTGTGGGAAAACTGGATAGCTATGTGCAAAAGAATAAAGAATAAAACTGAACCAGTTTCTTACACCATACACAAAAATGATCTCAAAATGGATTAAGACCTACATGTGAGACCTGAAACCACAAAATTCCTAGACGAAAACATAGTAAGAACATAGTAAGTTCTTTGATGTCAACCATAGAAACATTTTTCTAGATATGTCTCCTCTGGCAAAGGGAACAAAAGCAAAATTAAACTATTGGGACTACATCAAAATAAAAAGCTTTTGCACAGCAAAGGAAACTATCAACAAAAGAAAAAGGCAGCCTATTGCAGGAAAAATATTTGCAAATGACTTCTTCAATAAGGGTTAATAACAAAATATATAAATAACTCATGCAACTCAACATCAACCCTCCCACCCCCAATAATCCAATCAAAAATGGGCAGAGGATCTGAATAGACATTTTCCCAAGGAAGATATACAGATGACCAAGAAACGCATAAAAAGATGCTCCATATCACTCAACATCAGGGAAATGCAAATCTAAACTGCAATGAGATATCACCTCACACCTGTCAAAATGTCTAGAATCAAAAATACAAATGTTGGTGAAGATGTAGAGACAAAGGAATCCTGTTACACTGGAGGAATGCAAATTGGTGCAGCCATTGTGGAAAACAGTGTGGAGTTTCCACAAAAATCAAAAATAGAATTACCACGTAATCTAGTAATTCCACTTTTGGGTATTCAGTCAGAGAAAATGAAAACACTAATTTGAAAAAAAATATATGCACCCCTTTGTTTATTGCAGTATTATTTGCAATAGTCAACCTACGTCCATTGATAGATGAATGGATAAAAAAGATGTGGTGTATATACATGGTGAAATATTACTCAGCCATAAAAAAGAATGAAATCTTGCCATTACCACAACATGGATGAATCTCGAGAGTATAATGTTATGTGAAATAAGTCCCTCAGAGACAAATACAACAGATTTCACTCATGTGGAATTTAGGAAATAAAACAAAGGAAAAAACAAAGCAAAGAAGAGACCAAAATTCTTAGAGAACAAACTGGTAGATGCCAGAGGGGAGGTCAATGGAGGTGATCAGTGAATTAGATAAAAAGAATGGAGAGTAAACTTAGCTTGATGAGCACTGAGAAATGTATAGAATTGCTGGGAAAAAAGAAAAAAAAAACACCTAAACCTCAAAGTATGATTTCAGGGTGTTTTTTTTGTATTGTTTTAATATTTACTAACTGTTATGTTTCAGGCCCTAGGGTTTGCATCCTGGGAATAAGACCAAGTAATTCTTTTTATGAAACTTTTAATCTAGTAAGGGATACATCCAGAAAACAACTGATTGTCATGGAATGTATTAAAGGGAAAATGGGGTCACAAAAATCATTCTCTGTTGCCTCATAGAAGAGTGAAAGATCAGGCAAGTTAAAACGCACAATTATCACCTAGAAATATTTATACTGCTTTTCTTTTCTGCTTGACTCTTTCTTATTTTTGGAAATATAAGCCTTTTTGACATTTTCTTTTATGTACCCTAAATTCTCTGTCCTGGGAATATCTATGTTTCAATATCAGAAAGTAATAAGATATAATGTTTAAAGCGGTGATTTTTCAAATGAGTTGGGCAAGTATAAAGGTTCTCAAGGAAGCCAAGCATTAAGCATTGCAAGCCTGGTAGTATTACTAATTTCTGGGTTTTTAGCCTCTCATATCTCCCTCATCCCTTCTGTGAACCACAGCTAGGCTTTCTCTACCCATTCAGTAGTCTTACAACTATATCTTAGATCGCTCAAGGGCTCATCATCCTGTACAGTCTTCTCCCCTCTCAACAAATATACTTGTACCTATATCTCATAAGCCATCAGGCCTCATTTCTCTCTTCAAATCACCCATTTGGCTTGGCTTTTTTTAAATTAATTTATTTGTCTATTCATTAGAGACACTGAGACGGGGCAGAGACATAGGCAGAGAGAGAAGCAGACTCTCCACAGAGACCCCAAGCAGGACTGGATCCCGGGACTCCGGGATCACGCCCTGAGCTGAAGGCACACTCAACCACTGAGCCACCCAGGTATCCCTTGGCTTGTCTTCTGAATGACATGACCACAGGGTTTTATGGCTACTTGAATACAACTGATTATACCCTAATATTAGATAAATCCCTCTTTAAAAATCCTAAAATGAAGACTCAGTTATGTCAGACTTTCACCATCCCATCATCCACGGAGAGGTGCAGATAGAGGCAGATAGCTTGTGCTGTGCATAATTTAAAAGGTTATAAGAGCTAGTACAGGGTGGTTTAGCGCCTGCATTTGGCCCAGGGCGCGATCCTGGAGACCCGGGATTGAATCCCACGTGGGGCTCCCGGTGCATGGAGCCTGCTTCTCCCTCTGCCTGGGTCTCTGCCTCTCTCTCTCTGTGTGTGTGACTATCATAAATAAATTAAAACAAATTAAAAAAAAGAAATGAAAAAAAGAGCTAGTACACAGAACATATTATTTAGAATAATGTTTTTACCCATTTTCTCTTTAGCACAGACTATTTTATAAATTTTGTCATTTGTTAGTATAATATTTTCTTAGAGTACTTCAAAAAACTATCATTTACAAATTACTAGCAGATTTAATCTATTGTGAAACAACTTGTGCTATATATATACATATATATTTTTAGTATATTTGATATAGCTTTTATCTTTGGCAACTATTCATAAAATATTTGTTTTAAAAACACTTAAATAAAAAATAAAAATAATAAATAAATTAAATAAATAAATAAATAAATAAAAACACTTAAATATACTGGCATTTTTCAAGCCTCTAGTTTCTTTAGCTTTGAACTGTCCAATTTATGTGACCTTTGGCTAGCTTTTGAAAATATGCTCTCAACACTTAGTTCACCACTGAGTTCCAATTTGTGATACACAGAGGGAACTCTAGTAGGAGTCCATTTATATGACAGATAGAAACATGTCCTTTTTCTTTCACCGAATATCACTTTAAGAACCTAATAGGGGGAATGTAGCTTTCACAATATCTTCAGAGCCTCAAAAACTCAGCTAACTCTATTGAAAATTAGAAGACTGTAGATAGCTGATTTCCCCAACTTTACTCAAATGCACAGAGTCAACTTTGTATATTTCATGTATTCAGTGTACATTGCTAGCTTTTAAAAGTGTGTATTTTTAGTGTGATTTTAGATCAACTGTAATTAACCTCTTTTTAAATCGAACATTTTTTAAAATGTTTATTTTATAATCTTCTATTGAAGTAAAGTCAATAACTAGAGATAGTGCATTAACATATCCAAGATAATTGAGAAACAAACAGATTTATATATGCCACATCCCTCAAGAATCAACTATATTTTGAAATAACTTTTGCCAAGAAAATTTTTTTAAAACTCCACATTCCCTCCGTAATTAATGAAGTTAGTTATGTCCACTCTTCTCCAATTTGGGCCTGTGTGCAATCACAATGGATTTAAAAAAGACTCTTTCTATAATCAAGCACTTTATAGTATCAGACCTAAGGCATCTTTATGAATAAAGCATGCATGAGCAACAATGTTGGGAATTACGTGTGGTCAATATGAAGTCTTTGTAGCACTACGAGAAAGGTTCTTCCTCAGCCGTGAACTGGTGAGGTGAATAATTCAAGTAAGAATTGACATTGCTGGAGGCCAAAATGCTGAAATATCTCTTGATTAGAATTATAAGAACATGAGAGATTTTTGGAGAGAGAATAAAGGTCATTTGGTCCATCAAGGCATAGCCTTTTTAGTACTCCATTTCCCCAAGGATGGCATCTAATTTCTTGAATGACATCCCTGTTTTTGCCTCAACAACTTTGCCACAGGCTCTTCTAAGCATTAATTATTCTCCACATGAAAAGGTACTTTCTGAAATATGTGGTGAATTTATTTTTTAATTTCCATTTATGTCTTTTTGTCCTATAATCTGTATTAAAATGGAAATAATAATTTGGATTGACATTATCTGTGGCAGTTAAGACTTTATATGCTTCAAATCAGACAGCTCCAACTCTGTCCTTAATATTATATGCCCAGATTTATGGTCCTAACAACAAGCACTGCATAGCAAACAGTGGTAGGGGTCCCAGTGAGAACATTTAATACTTTGAAAATTCATAATCTCTCAAGTATATATCTTTTCTTTGTAAAATAGAGATGGGTACTTACTAAAAATAACTGAAAAATAAATGAATTAATCGGTGTATTCCCTACCACTTGCATATATACATATATATATACATGTATTTTTATATACACATTTTTTACCCAAGATCAAATAATTATTTCATATTTGACTAAATATTTACAAAATATAAAACATAATCACAACTTACACAAATTTAGAAATATGCATGTAAAATACATAGTATTTTCAAGTTAACTGAAAGCAAAAAGAAATGCTATTATTCTGTAGACACAAAGAAATCTGAAAACTTTTTTTCTAAATAGCAACTAACACCCTTTTATTTTTTGTTTTTTGAAATGTTAGGAAGGGGAAATAATTACTTTTACAATACACGTCTCCCTTTTATAACATTAACTAAATTTTAGAAGATCAATTATTCTGTTGCAATGACACTAGTTAACATCTTACTTAGGCCAAATGTAATGAAATCTCCATGACAAAGACGGATCCAGAGTGAGTGGTAATCCAGGAGAGCCAGATAGTTAAACCAATCATTGCTTGACATTATGCTGACCACAGTGATTGGTTCTAGTTGATCCATTTAGATCAATGTTCCAAAGTTTGTTCTGAATTGTGAAAAACAATTATTTGTCTTCCCTTACATATGAAGGAGGAAATACGTGGCTTCAACTGGTGTCAGCAAATTGCCAATTATAATATAATCTAAGACATGTGCAAATGTGAAATAGAGCCCTCCCAAAGTGGGAACTGAAGCCCTGGAGACCAATCGAAATTTCCATTTTTCAGTTACAGGCCAGAGAAATTTGTTTAAACTCTTTTAGTTTAGGTGTCATTAACTGCAAATGAAAGCATTCAAGCTGGTAATCTAAATTTCATTTTTAAATTAAAATATATCATTTTTGTGTTTATATAATGTTTATGTGCTTCACATCTGTGTGAGTCTAGATATTCATAGTTATGTCATAAACTATTTTTAAGGATCATGATAAAATTATGAATAATTAAGATACTCCAATGGCAACAGTTTAAAGGTAGGCAACACACACACGCACACACACACACACACATAGATATATGCTGGAAAAGAGGTAGATGAAAAAAAAAAAAGAGGTAGATGGACTAAGGAGCCTATGAACATGGTCTACTGGCTGGTCCTGGCAGCATACCTACCTCAACAGTAGCTAGTAGAAACATCAAATCTAATTTAAACTACCCCCCCCCTCGCTTTTTCAGTTATTACAGTATGGTCAATACCAGCACAGTTACCCAAAATAAAATTATCCACGGGATTGACCATTCTTTACAATATCCTGAAATAGAATGTCAGTTTAGACTTCTCACTTACATGTTACTTCTGAAAAAAAAGGACAGAGGTGAAGAAAAATATTCTTTTACTATTATTATTGCTTTCAGGGCCCTTGTCATTAGTTTTTATTGTCACAAAAGTAGAAGAAAGTTTCATATGATCATGAGAGATAGTTTAATCACAAAGGAAGAGGAAAGTTATGACAAGAGAAGTCTTTTTCTTTTATCACAAGAGCAGCAGGAGTCTCCCTTTATCCTGAGAAAAGGGAATCTCTTTTCCCATTTCTCTTTTTGAAACACCTTTTGGAATAGAGGATCATAAATTTTAGGAAGGAAGAATTGATTCTGAGACAATTTAGAATTTTTAGGCTTATTTTCTAATTTGAAAAAGTTGTTTAACTTCTAAGATTGCTTTTTCAACTATAAAAATCATCCTAATGTATTAAACCCTAATGGCCAAGGAATTAGAAAAATTAAAATAGAAAAATATAGTGATTCATAAATTTGTTTATTCATTCCTGTGATTCCTTGAGTGCTGCAGAACATTCTATGGGCACTTGGTTACTGGAGATAAGACAATATAAAATTAAAGTATGCAATATGTGCAATGTAAGACAATGTGAAACTTTAGAGTAAGAAGAACTCTTGTAATTTAGTCAACAGTCATTAGATTGAAATGACAAGTGAAATTGACTTTTTAGTGGGTAAACTATACATTTCTTATCACACTATGTACACACTGTTCAAACTATCCCACTTCTGATTAATTTTATATTACCCATCAATTATGACTTTATTTGTAGTTAACAAAAAATGGTAAGTAGTAATAGGACTGCTTGAGGACATTCTCAAACTTATATATTCCTTTTTATGACAAATTATACTATTTTTCTAAATCATTTTAGTAATAGAAAAACTGAATTCAATACATTTTCACCATGCCAACTATTCAAATACACAGTTGAATTGATCTTGCATTTTCAAAATAGTTTAAATAAATTTTTGCTATAGTAATGAAGCATAGAGTAGAAATAAACATGCACACTTCTAAAGATTTAAATATTACATATATTATTCAGCCATTTTTCAATGGCTAGCAATTTCATATAGTTAATAAACACCTATTAGCTATATTAACATAGTTAATAGAAAGACTTTTATTTTGCTAATATGTTTGGAAAAGCCAAAAGTCATGAGTATGATTAGAAAATTATATGAATCCTTGCTTTTAATAATTCAATCTAAACAACTGATTTATATTATTTGAAGTAAATGAAGATATGCTTGCCCTTTAGGTGTTAATTATTTCAGCAAAACTATAAATTCTTGATTTACAATGAAGCGTAAAGATTACTGTTCTAACATGAGCTTCATGCTTACCACATACCACAGTTACTCGAATAAATGACACCAGATTTCTTTTTTTTTATTTTTTTATTTTTTATTTTTTTGACACCAGATTTCTAAAGCAAATAATTCCCTGTGAGTAAATTGCACTTTGGCTTGACACTGCCTCCCACAGAAGCGGGTATATCTCTTGCCAGTCTCTTCCTTCCCCATGATCTATCCGTTTTCAACAAACACATTTAACAGCTGTGGATACAAACAAGGCACATTTGGCAAAAGTAGGAACCAGATGCCAAAATCTGAATGTATGTTCTATTCAAAGCATCCGGCCCTGTTGCTAAGTACTTGGTGTCACCACTGTTGGCTCCCTCTCTTAATCATCTACTGGCAGGCAACAGAGGCGCATCTGGGGATATTGTCGAGGTGATGTAGCTGTGCTCTGGCCACCTTGTGAGTTGCAACCATTTTGAGGTAGCTTCCTATTTCTAAGAATGTTTTGAAAAAACTATTATGAAATATGTTATACATTATGACATATATTTATATTTTTATACTATATGAAATACACACACACACACACACACACACATACTGTTATGAAACACTAAAAGAGCTCATTGAAAATAAAATTCCCAAATTTAAGACTTTCAAATTTCTGCCTGGGAGCAAGACACTGTTATCTGAAATAGTTAAAACACATCCTTACAAAGTATGTGTGAACAAATTTAAAGTACAAATTAATAGTGAAATCTGCATGATAAATGACTTTAGCTACCTAGGCAGAGGATTTGTTGTAGCTCAGATTCTCTTATGCCTGAGGCTAGCTTGCATGTGTGGAGTTTATTTGGAATTTGAGCCCAGAGAGCAGAAGGGAGGAACAAAGTAGTGAGGTGAGGTGGGAAGGGGCAGGTAGTTAAATAGGGAAGTAGGAAATCCAACAGTAAGGTAGGCATCTCTTCATTTTTGCTGGATCCCATGGTACACACTCTGGGGACGCTCCTGAAATATTTTTTTCAGAGATACATATCTGAGGGAGGAAAAGGGGAAACATTGATTTTTATTCCCCCATCTGAGAATTATTTCCTGCTTTCCTGTGCCACTTAGAAATTTTGGAGTTGTG
>NW_027325686.1:395000-397500 GCF_048418805.1 Vulpes vulpes | reverse complement strand
TAACCCTAACCCTAACCCTAACCCTAACCCTAACCCTAACCCTAACCCTAACCCTAACCCTAACCCTAACCCTAACCCTAACCCTAACCCTAACCCTAACCCTAACCCTAACCCTAACCCTAACCCTAACCCTAACCCTAACCCTAACCCTAACCCTAACCCTAACCCTAACCCTAACCCTAACCCTAACCCTAACCCTAACCCTAACCCTAACCCTAACCCTAACCCTAACCCTAACCCTAACCCTAACCCTAACCCTAACCCTAACCCTAACCCTAACCCTAACCCTAACCCTAACCCTAACCCTAACCCTAACCCTAACCCTAACCCTAACCCTAACCCTAACCCTAACCCTAACCCTAACCCTAACCCTAACCCTAACCCTAACCCTAACCCTAACCCTAACCCTAACCCTAACCCTAACCCTAACCCTAACCCTAACCCTAACCCTAACCCTAACCCTAACCCTAACCCTAACCCTAACCCTAACCCTAACCCTAACCCTAACCCTAACCCTAACCCTAACCCTAACCCTAACCCTAACCCTAACCCTAACCCTAACCCTAACCCTAACCCTAACCCTAACCCTAACCCTAACCCTAACCCTAACCCTAACCCTAACCCTAACCCTAACCCTAACCCTAACCCTAACCCTAACCCTAACCCTAACCCTAACCCTAACCCTAACCCTAACCCTAACCCTAACCCTAACCCTAACCCTAACCCTAACCCTAACCCTAACCCTAACCCTAACCCTAACCCTAACCCTAACCCTAACCCTAACCCTAACCCTAACCCTAACCCTAACCCTAACCCTAACCCTAACCCTAACCCTAACCCTAACCCTAACCCTAACCCTAACCCTAACCCTAACCCTAACCCTAACCCTAACCCTAACCCTAACCCTAACCCTAACCCTAACCCTAACCCTAACCCTAACCCTAACCCTAACCCTAACCCTAACCCTAACCCTAACCCTAACCCTAACCCTAACCCTAACCCTAACCCTAACCCTAACCCTAACCCTAACCCTAACCCTAACCCTAACCCTAACCCTAACCCTAACCCTAACCCTAACCCTAACCCTAACCCTAACCCTAACCCTAACCCTAACCCTAACCCTAACCCTAACCCTAACCCTAACCCTAACCCTAACCCTAACCCTAACCCTAACCCTAACCCTAACCCTAACCCTAACCCTAACCCTAACCCTAACCCTAACCCTAACCCTAACCCTAACCCTAACCCTAACCCTAACCCTAACCCTAACCCTAACCCTAACCCTAACCCTAACCCTAACCCTAACCCTAACCCTAACCCTAACCCTAACCCTAACCCTAACCCTAACCCTAACCCTAACCCTAACCCTAACCCTAACCCTAACCCTAACCCTAACCCTAACCCTAACCCTAACCCTAACCCTAACCCTAACCCTAACCCTAACCCTAACCCTAACCCTAACCCTAACCCTAACCCTAACCCTAACCCTAACCCTAACCCTAACCCTAACCCTAACCCTAACCCTAACCCTAACCCTAACCCTAACCCTAACCCTAACCCTAACCCTAACCCTAACCCTAACCCTAACCCTAACCCTAACCCTAACCCTAACCCTAACCCTAACCCTAACCCTAACCCTAACCCTAACCCTAACCCTAACCCTAACCCTAACCCTAACCCTAACCCTAACCCTAACCCTAACCCTAACCCTAACCCTAACCCTAACCCTAACCCTAACCCTAACCCTAACCCTAACCCTAACCCTAACCCTAACCCTAACCCTAACCCTAACCCTAACCCTAACCCTAACCCTAACCCTAACCCTAACCCTAACCCTAACCCTAACCCTAACCCTAACCCTAACCCTAACCCTAACCCTAACCCTAACCCTAACCCTAACCCTAACCCTAACCCTAACCCTAACCCTAACCCTAACCCTAACCCTAACCCTAACCCTAACCCTAACCCTAACCCTAACCCTAACCCTAACCCTAACCCTAACCCTAACCCTAACCCTAACCCTAACCCTAACCCTAACCCTAACCCTAACCCTAACCCTAACCCTAACCCTAACCCTAACCCTAACCCTAACCCTAACCCTAACCCTAACCCTAACCCTAACCCTAACCCTAACCCTAACCCTAACCCTAACCCTAACCCTAACCCTAACCCTAACCCTAACCCTAACCCTAACCCTAACCCTAACCCTAACCCTAACCCTAACCCTAACCCTAACCCTAACCCTAACCCTAACCCTAACCCTAACCCTAACCCTAACCCTAACCCTAACCCTAACCCTAACCCTAACCCTAACCCTAACCCTAACCCTAACCCTAACCCTAACCCTAACCCTAACCCTAACCCTAACCCTAACCCTAACCCTAACCCTAACCCTAACCCTAACCCTAACCCTAACCCTAACCCTAACCCTAACCCTAACCCTAACCCTAACCCTAACCCTAACCCTAACCCTAACCCTAACCCTAACCCTAACCCTAAC